>NC_139516.1:32293273-32555773 GCF_947247035.1 Vipera ursinii
ATAAGTAGGTATAATGATATTACTGAGAAAGGGATAAACATTAAATATTACCTAGAATACTTTTTATTCCAATAGTGAATGCAGAATGTTTGACAGTAGAATCGCTTGCTGCATCTAAGTGCCATAGATGTTCTGATGGCTCTCATTTTGCAAATGAGGGTGTTAAAAATGCATAATTATATGTGTCTCTACTTAGTCAACCTATAGATGCTGTTTTGTACAAAGTTTTATTTGGATCCTATTTTGATTACTTAAGCAATCGAGTTCACATTGGATAAAGTAAGGATCTCCATCTTTTCAAGCCACAGATACATTTAGACTTTTGAATAAATATCCTGAAAAACCATCAATACATAACAATTTTGTAGGATATGGCCCTTCACATAATGCTTAAAGCACTTCTCTTTTCTGTTTGTTTGTTTGTGTGTGTGTGTGTGTGTATTCATTCATTTATTCAGTTTGAATTACTGCCCATCTCACGTACACGATTCTAGTCTTCTTTATTAAATTTGTTTATTTATTGCACTTATTTAAAACAAAAATATTTGATTTTGCTCTGATATGATGCAATCTGAATATAGGAGGTCCACTTCTTTCTTGTCAGGGTCAGATCACTCTCCAGTTGATCTTTGGTTAATCAATACTAACAGGTAGGAGGACCTTCTTTTAATACCAGCAATCATAATTATTTTCTTGAGCCACCTGCAAGAGTTGGAAGTTGATATTACAGTTGTTCTTCTCCTCCTCCTTGATGGGGCAGTTCTATTCAATAGAAAAAGAAAAATTGAGTCTGAAGCCCCTTGTATAAGAGGTGCTACAGAGGGTTAGCATTTTTTCCAGTATTCTTTAGTTTCTATATGAAAGCACTGAGGGAGATCACCTGTTATCATAGATACAGTGTCGTCCATATACTGATGATACCCATCTTTGCACTAGACCTCTGGCCCAACAGGTGATGTAATTGAAATTATGTCCTGGTGCCAGCAGTCTCTTGGAGTCTGCTGGCTTAAGATCACTTTCCCCCCCCCCCCCCGATCATTTGTGTCCATCTGATAAAATCAAATAAA
Organism: Vipera ursinii; assembly: GCF_947247035.1. Lineage (NCBI taxonomy): Eukaryota > Metazoa > Chordata > Lepidosauria > Squamata > Viperidae > Vipera > Vipera ursinii. The sequence continues at coordinate 32,294,341 of NC_139516.1, forward strand.
AGGGGCTTTTACTTGGAGACTTGATAATTTGAAGCTCCGAAGGTAGTCTTTTCCATCCCTGCCCTCCTTATTTGGAACAACGTTCTCTTTGGATTTATGTGGACCCTGCTGGGTTTTAGAGACGCCATTGAAACCTGGCTTTTTTTGCCGGCCAGAAAAATTAGAGGCAGAAGTAGTGTGAACTATGCCCTCTGATCACCTAAGGGTTGATTGAAGTTGAGCTATTTTACCTTTAGTGATTTGTTTTATTGATCTCTGGTGTTAAATTTTGATCTGTATTATAATTAGTCCTTGACTTACGATTGGCCACTTCCGATTGTTTAAAAATATGACAAACCACCCCAGGGCTACTTACAACTTGTATTTCCAACAGTTGGTTCCCCCCAAAGTCATGTAATCAAATTTTGATCATTTGGTAACCAGCTTGCATTTATGGATCCTTGCAGCATTCCATAGTTACATAATCGCAGTTTATAACTTTTTTTGCCAGAATTGGATTTTACTTCCAGTTTCTGGCAAGAAAATGCCCATTGCAGACTGTTTATTAAATTGATGTGCTGCCTGTCTTATTATTCATATTGACTCTGGGGATTTGCTTAAAGGCTGCAGCATTGGCTTAATGACTGCCACAAAATAGGAGGTAAAATTGGGCTTGATCACATAGTGATCCGCTTAATGACTGGCATGACTTACAGTCATAATTTTGGGCTCAGTTATGATCATAAGCCAAAGACTACATGTATTGCATTATAATTGTATAATTATTATTGTATATTTTAACCTTATTTACAAAAAAATATTTAAGCCACAAGCTTGGTATTAATTGAACATAAGCACAATAAACAAAGAAATAATTTTCCCTACCCAAATATAGCCCCTGCCGATCTCATATTACCTTTTTCATATATATGCTTTTGGCATTTCCTTCCTCTTCACCAGATGGATGAATTGCCTTTTTTAAAAAAATAAAACTTTGGTGCACACTGAACATTGTGGAATTTTCTTTGTCCCAAGAAAACCAAGTACAGTATACAGAACAAACTTTCAGCCAGTGGACTTTATCTTGCCAGCCCAGGGATAAAGCTCTATTGTTGAGGGCTTACAACCATTTTTAAAGTGAGGTGTTGCATAGTGTTACAAAGTATTGCATAGAGGTATTTTGCATCAGGAAGGACCATGATTTTGAGATACTGCTTTTCTCGGGAGGGGAGAAAGATTTGTAAAGAAACATTCATTTACTATATTTTTTATTTTGTTTTATAGATACGGTAAGTATTGCGTCCAAGATATTTTTCAAATGCAAGAAAGCTAGCAAAATTACAAAGAAAACATGCAAAGAAAGGGAGTTCAAAGACAGATGAAAATAGGAATTCTTCCAGAATATCCGGGAGAAAGTTGATAATGTTAAATGGGCATTTATGTTCTGTTGTGTTTCATTTATTTTTATAAAACTTTATTAAGCTTCAGAAAAGGAATCCTTGCATTAAATGGCTCACGCCCTTTATAGTGGGAAGGAAATGTTATTCTTGTTCCACTGCCATAGTTGAATAGGGCTAAGTGTCCTTTGTGAAGAAAAATTATTCCTTCTCTGAGTAGATAGAAAATAAACTTAAGAAATATACTGTGCTTGTGATCAGAAACTGCTGAGACACATTGATATGAACAATATCATTAAGAATAGAAAATAAAAGCTTTCAAATATGAGACTGATATAATTGAAACAATCCTGAAGCCCAAAAAAGCTTCTAAAATAATGGTTGACTTTAAAGTCTAAATATAAACCCTATCCTAAGGGAGGGAAATGGTACGTGCATATTTAAGGTATAAGTAGCGGGTGGATGGAAGAGTTCTGTTTGAAGTGGAGCCTGTGAGACTGTTAAACATATCCTATTATCTTGCAAATATGAAATTTGCTGTTTTATTATAGTGAACTACAAAAATACTTTCAAGTACTTTCTCTGACCTTGTTTGTTACATTTGTTTAGTCTTAGTTACATTTCTTTGTTTAGTTTTCTAACAAAGAATGGATTTTATAGGTGTTTAGTAACTGATGCAATAAACCAATATTTCCAAAATGGCTGAAGTGATCAAATTATGATAGAAGAAATGATAGATCGCAACCTACTACTTGATAAGATAGAAAAATGTGGGTTAGACAGCATCACCACCAGATGGATTCGTAGCTGGCTGACCGGCCGTACTCAGCGTGTGGTCCTCAATGGAACTGCATCTACATGGAGGGAAGTGTGTAGTGGGGTGCCCCAGGGCTCTGTTCTAGTCCCAGTGCTCTTCAACATCTTCAATGATTTGGACAAGGGGATAGATGGGGAACTCATCAAATTTGCAGACGACACCAAGCTAGCAGGAGTAGCCAACACTTCAGAAGATAGGCTTAAGATAGAGGAGGATCTGAACAAACTGGAACACTGGGCACTATCTAACAAAATGAAATTCAATGGTGAAAAAAGTAAGGTTCTACATTTAGGCAAGAAAAACCAAATGTACTGGTATAGCATAGGTGGTACCTTGCTCAATAGTAGTAACTGAGAGGGATCTTGGAGTCCTAGTGGACAATCACTTAGATATGAGCCAGCGGTGTGCCTCAGCTGCCAAAAAAGCCAACACAGTGCTAGGCTGCATTAACAGAGGGATAGAATCAAGTTCACGTGAAGTATTACTACCATATTCCAATGCCTTGGTAAGGCCACACTTATACTACTGCATCCAGTTTTGGTCACCACGATGTAAAAAAAATGTTGAGACTCTAGAAAGGGTACAGAGAAGAGCAACAAAGATGATTGGGGGACTGGAGGCTAAAACATATAAGGAACGGTTGCTGGAATTGGGTATGTCTAGTTTAATGAAGAGAAGGATGAGGGGGGACATGATAGCAGTGTTCCAATATATCAGGGGTTGCCAAAAAGAAGCAGGAGTCAAGCTATTCTCCAAAGCACCTGAAAGCAGGACAAGAAGCATTGGATGGAAACTAGTCAAGGAGAGAAGCAACCTAGAACTAAGGAGAAACTTCCTGACAGTGAGAACAATTAACCAGTGGAACAACCTGCCTCCAGAAGTGGTGAATGCTCCAACACTGGAAGTTTTTAAGAAGAGACTAGACAGCCATTTGTCTGAAATGGCATAGGGTTTCCTGCCTGAGCAGGGGGTTGGACTAGATAACCTCCAAGGACCCTTCCAAATTCATTATTATTATTATTATAACTTTCTAATTTATCTCAGCAAAAACTAAAGGAAGGATTACTTTTCTGTTACTTTTATTTGGTGACTACCTACTCTTGCCTAAACATCAAATTGTAATATTGTCTTCTATAAGCTACAGTTACTTTAATGAAAAAAGTGTGATGGGGAAATTACTGATGATTGACAGATACATAAATAAAACCCAATAAATAGTTTAAGAATCATTTGCTACTGACATATTGATTTTACTGTCTAAAATGTTTTCAATAGTTGTATGCATTTTTTATTTTAAATGTGAAAAAGAAAGAATTCTTCAAATTATCATTTAATGAACATTCTAATTCTATAGCTAATATTCCCATCACCTGTTCAGTGTAGAGGGGTTATAAGACAAAATGCTTTTTTTTATAACCATGCATCTGAATTTATTTCCAAGAAAAAGAAATCAATAATATTTGGAATTTAGACGAATTGATATATGAAACAAGGATCTATATGCCAAAGAACTGAAAGTATGATGCATGTTGCAAGTATCTTCGATGTGATATTTTGTCTTTCAAAGTTTTTGGACTAGTTTTGTGTTTTTGCTGTGTTAAATGTATGTGTGGAACCCAAAATTTTAATGAGGGGCAAATTGGCATTAATTTCTGGTGCAGTGAAAAACTGAAGAAGCAATCAATTTAAATACTCTGGAAGCACTGTAATAAGTAATTTTTAAGGATAAAATAGATGGAATCTGAAACCCTTATCTTGCAGATCACAGGAGCTTTGTTAAAAGAAAGAGACAAACAAGCAAAGTGGAATGGAATTCCTTTGCTCTTACAAAAGCTCTATGAGACTAGCCATGCTAATAGTGATTTTTCTCAGTGTCAGAGCATCTTAAAGGTGAGTTTATTGCTCATTTTCAATCAATCATCATTGTGTTAACTCTGTTCTTAATCACAAGCCAATCATAAACAGTATTAGTAACTTATTGTGCAATTCACTGTACAATAAAATTGCAATTTTGTATAATATTTACATACTGTATATAGAATATGTGGATTAAACATCAAATGTTACTGTGTAATTTTTAATGTTTAATTTGTAGCATATTCTGTATGTATGATGTTAGCATAATGTCCCAACTTATACTGCTCTGTTCATACCACGTATTATTTTATTTAGTTGTTTTTCATGAACTAAACATTCCTCATTTTTATTTAGCCATTCTTCATGGTGAAAATGTTTCAAACCATTGATAATAGAGATGATGCTGACTAGTCCAGGCTACCACTGCTATACAAACAACTTAAAATTTTCTGTTTATTAGCTTATCTAAAATGATTTTGTTATCATGCCCCTTTATATGTATGTAGGTATATCCATATATGAAATGTAATTTAATAAATTTTGTTCTACATTATTAAAACCACATCATGTCCATTTTCTTCAAACCCTAATTATGCACAGTTGTAACATTTCAATTCTAGCAATTTCCGAGCATTAGGCCTTTTTTTACAAGATAGTGTTAGAACATTTCGTCTGTCACTTTCTCGGCCTTTTTCAGCTCAGTTGTAGCCTTTTAATTGTTTTGATTAAAAATCACAGCAACTGTACATTACATGAACATTTGTATTGGACTGTTGATGATAACCCCAAGATCTGTTTCTTGGTTACTGATCACTAATTTAGATACTGGAGGGGAGGGTCTTTGCTTAATGTGAAACCATCACATGTGCTTTTATTGAACTGCATTTTTCATATGAATAAGCATTATTTTGAGCAATGCCATACAAAGTTTGTGGAGCAGTTAAAAAGGATGAATTTAAATATTGGCCTTTTGACGTTACAATCCAGTGTTTCTCAATCTTGGCAACTTTAAGTTGTGTGGACTTCCAGAATTCCCTAGCCAACATGATACATATACATGCTATACATTTACAGTTCTGGGAGTTGAAACCCACACGTCTGAAAGCTGCCAAGGTTGAGAACAGCTGTAAACTGTTGCTCTGAAAATTATTAATATTTAAAAGTATTATTCTCTCAATAACATCTGTAATGTAATATATAAATCTATCACAACTACAATAAAATTTTGTTTTTGTTTCTGCCAGGAAATTTCTCCCCTCCTTTCAATGGAAGCCATGGCGTTTGTCACAGAAGAAAGAAAAACTGCACAAGAGTCTACTTTTCCAAATACATATACATTTGACCTATTTGGAGGTGTTGATGTAAGTGATACTCTTGAGTCAGTTTTGCCTTCAATACAGAAACAGGTTCTCAAATGCTGTGACATTCTAATCCATGGTAGAGAAACTTTGATAAATGTAAGGAAATATTAATGTTTGTTCAAGGCAGGAAGTGAAGACTCATCATCTCAGAAATAGTAATTTGGAGAACATCTATCATCTTTTAGCTTAGAAGAGGAAAGATTAAAAGAAACAGTTGCGTATAACATATATATTGCATATATAAAAAGAGTAGGAGGCCATGGGGTAATAAAGATGAATGTTTTGTAATTTTACTATGCTTTGGTGATCTTTTGAACTACAAGGAAAGAGTTGGTTCTTCTGAAATGTCTCTTGGAAAGAAGAACATATGTTTAAAAGCCAGTGGGATTATATAGTGCAAAATCTGAGAAGAATGAAAGCCATTAATAAAAATAGGCAAGAATATTTAAAGTTGCACAAGATGTTTGTAGTTTATGCTACCTAATGCAGTTTGAATATTATTCTCCAAAATATTTTGTCCCATCATAACAAATCTAATATAAAGTAGGATGGTACTTTTAGCAAAGTATCTCTGATATAGTCATTCACGTAACTGGAGTTCTTGAACATACGGTAATTTAAATATTTCTTTTTACATTTTTTCAATGTCACCAGCCTTCTGGTATCACCTAATCACCCAATCTCATTTCCTCTGATTCAAGTGAATGTTTTTTTCCAACATGAGTTCATTAATTTCTAATGTGGTTTCCCAACCAGCTATCTGGGTTTTGTTGGCTTCTGGGGAAACCATTTTTCAGTGCTAGTAAAGGGGTGATCCAGCTCAGAAACTGAAATTGTGAAACGGTTACAGTGTAGAATATTGGGAAGTATATGCAGTTTGTTTCTACTCATTAGAATACACCTGATTAGCTGTGACATATATCGTTTTTATTATACCTATTGTAATCATATGTTCAATCTTAAATATAATTTCATGTTAATAGAAGATGACAAACTGTTTTATGATTATAATAGCCTCAGACAGACTCAATTAAAAACCATCCATAAATTTAGTACAAGTCAGAGCTTGGGAAACAACATACTTAATCTCATTAAATACAAATTTACAATAATTTTTTTAATTGGTTTGAACTGAAGAAGTAAGCTGAATTTAAAGTTGATAGAGAAGAGAGGATAATATAATTCCTAAAAATGTAGGAATATGTTTTATAAAGGTGCAAGTACCTATATTTCTCTCAATAGCTTTCATATAACAAGCAACAAATCTGTGCTTCTCACCAGTCCAGGCTCTTGTACAGCCTTGTCTTATCTAAAAACTTACAATGTAATAAAAGCAAATTCCATTTAATGCCTAATTTGGAGGCAATGACATTTTTTCCCCAGATAACTAGCACAACATATTTAGGATGTATATATTCAGCAATTATTTTGTATTACATGTAGTTTAAAGTATTTAAAATAGAGCAGTACTTCTTGTTAAATGTGTATGTGATCATAATGGAGCACATTAAGAAGCCATAGCTAACCATTGTCACATGATTTAAAATTAGCTGGTTTGATAGCCAATAATTATAATTCCAAATTGGGATGTGAAAAGAAGGTTACTATTTTATTTACTTGTTCTGACAGAGGAAAGAGGTATACAACATAGAATATCTACATTTCTCTGATTCTAATGCCAAGTGGTTGTCAAAATATTATTTTTTAACCCCACACAAAATTTCAATACAATTTACTGAAATGGATAAAGATTATTGACCAGACCTTGAAGTTGGTTTGTTTTTCTAGTTTAGTGAACCTTAAACCTAGCTGGACCTGACCAGGCATAATAGGAAACATTAGTTACTTCAGAACATCTTCTATCATCTTCTTATATCTTCTGTATTAGAAGAGAGAGCACAAAGCCAGAAGTTTGTTTATTTAAGTATGAGCCCAAACATTAGAGAAATATTCTACTAAAACATGATAAATTTTACGAGAGATCATTGTAAAGTTTGGGCATTAGATGTTTTGTAAAGTAAGGTAAAGTCTTGTTCAAATCAAGCTGATGATTGTAGAGACATATAACTAGTTGTCTCGTAGTTGGCAAAAATGCAGAAGGGGATTGCCATCGAATTTGGGGATGTTTTAAGTTTCCCACACTAGTTATAAACCCAGGATCTGCTCAGGGTCTCCTATTCAAATATTAACCAAGTTTACCTTGCCTTTCTTATTTTGGGGGGATCAAACAGGTGCTACCATGTAGTTGAATAGAAGTTTTGTGTGCGCAACAAAAAAGAAGAATTTGCTTAAAATCAATTGAAGTTGCTATTCAAATAATTTTTATACTATTTTGTTAAAGTAAATAAAGTAATTATCTTATTCACAGCTTCTAGTAGAAATACTTATGAGGCCAACATTTATTACACAGAAGAAGAAACAAAAGAGTAAGTAGAAGTCATATCTCTGTCATAAACACTTTTTTATTCAGTGTCAGTCACAAGTGCAGGTTTGGTAGTAGTTGCAAGATAAATTATAGTTTAGTCACTATGGAAACATTAACATAAATCATTTAAAACATGCCTCATATTTGCTATGTGGATTTAAATTAGTACCTCTAATTCTACATTCAGCTTTCATTAAATTTGTTTTTACTTTTAGACAAGTTATTTCAATTCTACGCATTAAGAATTAATAAACTATTTTTTTTAAAAAAAAATACAACTATATGTGTAGAGCAGGGGTCCCCAATCTCCACTCCGAGGACCAGCACCGGTCCGCAGCATGCCAGCAAGCAGGCCGCACAAACAAGCAAAGCCCCACTCACAGGATGCAGGCAGTACGCAAAACCACACCCCCTCTGGTCCACAGAAAAACCTTTCTACACGATACCAGTCCCTGGTGCCCAAAAGGTTGGGGACCTCTGGTATAGAGCATCATTATGAAGGAATAAGCATGGATAAAGCAATATAGTTTTTTTATAGGGGGGAGGGTTCTGATATGTAAAATGCATAAAAGTAGGCACCATAATAATAATCCTGGAACTACCATTGAGATGGAAGACTGATGGTAGATTGTTAGCCATTTACTTATAATCCTCCCCATTAGGTTTATTGGATTTTAACAGTTGAAATACCTGTTGTTTTCATCAGTATTCCTTGTATTTATGGTATAATGTAACATACCTTGAAATATAGACAGAATGAGTGCCCTTGATACTGTATTTGAAAAAAGCACTAATTAGAATATTATGTTTTACAGTAAGTGATGATCTTATCAAGGACTGTTTAAGCATATTGTACAATTCCTGCATATGTGTAAGTCATATTCTATTTACTAACAATTTTTTGTTTTATTATACCTAAAAACATTACCTACGGTACTTTAAAAAAAATAAAAGATAGAATTTCACATAATACAATATAAACACATTGTCAACTGCATTTTATCTCAATTTCGCCTTTTAAAGAGGATTTGTTGGTATGTGATTAATTGTAGGACTATTTAAGAGTTTGGTAATATTAAATTCTTTGGTATTTTGTATATTTGTATTCCAGATTGAAAGTTATTTTCCATCAAATAAGTTTAAAAATACATTACCAAGATTGTTTTTGGATTGCTTTTGATACTTTCCTACTGTGGTCCCAAGCTATGGAATCTACTCCATCAATAGCAATAGCAGTTAGACTTATATACCACTTCACAGTACTTTACAGCATGCTCTAAGAGGTCCACTTTTTAGGAAAGGAATCAAGACCTTCCTCTTCAATCAGGCATTAGCAGTTGAAGCTAGCCTTTTAGGTATTTATTTTATTTTGATGTTGCTGCCTTCAATGCCCCATATACAACAATATGGGATAGTAGATAAAATAATAATAATATCAGCATTATCGGCAAAAATATTGGGCTATATACAATATTGCCATTCTACTAAAAATACACACAAAAAATAATATAGGCCTCAGAGCTTTGTGGGATCCTCCAAAACAAATGTGAGAAGATATTTGGGAATATTGATTTATAACATAAATCCTACTCAAATGTTCTTATCAGTTTCAACCATGTGCTGAAGAGTTTAAACAAATGTACAGCATAAATCTATCAATGAATCCCTTTTTCCATTCAGTCATCCAGAACAGCTTCATTAGAGTCTAGAAACATTCTTTCATTATTTGTTTTTACTATGTATTTATTTTCCTCATTATAATTGTAAGAATTGTCAATTGAGGAATACTATTGTGGATTTTTTATTCAGAGATATTGCCAATAAATAATTGGGATGAATGCTTTCTTAATTTTGTAGACCGAAGGAGTCACTAAACGATTGGCAGAAAGAAATGATTTTGTGCTGTTCTTGTTTACACTGATGACAAATAAAAAGACATTCCTGCAAACAGCCACTCTTATTGAAGACATTCTTGGAGTGAAAAAGGTTTGTCAATAATCCTTTGAAGCTATCAGTAGTTTATATAGGCATGGGACAATTAATTTTGGAAAGATTTTGGATCCTTAACCCATGTACTAATGAATTAGCTGAGAAAAATCATCCTTCTTAGCAACCACATTCAAAATTTAAACAGTTGAATTTTCTGATGGCCATCAAAGGCAGCATCATATAGAATGCTTGGCAATAGCATAAGCAAATTATGATAGTGATACAGGTGGTCCTTGAGTTATGACCATTCATTCAGCATCTCTTTGAAGTTACAGTAGCACTGAACAAAGGGGCTAACCGTCAAAGTTCCAGACATTTAAGCACCGCACAATCATGTGAACAAAATTTGGATACTTGGCAGCTAGCTTGCACTTACAGCTGTTTGCAACATCCCCCAGTCATATGATTACTGACCTTCTCTGCCAGCTTTGCATAAGCGAAATCAATGGGTAAGACAACAGGGAAGATCACAAGTCACTTAGATAAGTGTCATCTCCCCCCAGCATTTGTTTGTTACATGCAGCACACACTCCTTCACCTATCGCTTACTTGCACCTACCAGTGCCCTCTTTTCCTGGGCCTTCCTGCTCTTGCATACGAACATAACACCTGTGCCCTCTTTTTCTCAGTTTCCCTGACCTCATGTCACATTGCAGCACCACCCCAACTCTCTGGCGACCTGTGTTTCCCAGGTCTCTTGCACTTCCGTGTGTCACCCTCATGCCTCTCACCTGGGACTCCCTCCGCTTTCCGCTTAAGAACATGCATGTCTTGGGTTACAATGACAACCAGGACTGCCTGGATCATCATGGTTAAATGACACGGTCATGTGACATTGCACATTGCACTTTACAACCAGACCGCTTGATGGTGGCAGTTCTGGTCCCAAATGCTTTCATAACTCAAGGACTACCTGTATTAGTTCTCACACTTCAGGTAGAGGCTGCAGTTGGCATGCAAGGTAAAGGAGCTGGTCAAAGGACCTCCTGGCTGTAGCCTTTAGTTTCCTTTCCCTTAGTAGCTGTCATTTCAGGAGGATCTCCAAATCACAGGTTTGCTTCCTTGGGAGCAATGCTATCTCCTTGAGAGATACCCTTGCGATGGCGGATGGCGGTCTATGATGGGCAAAAGCAACTGTCTCAGGGAACAGCTACCTTGTTTTCTCTCATCCAGATTCTAAGAGCCTCTGGGTACTAAGACAAGATTTCTGTAGCAGCTCCAGCTGGGCCTGGGCTGACCACTGAATAGTGATAGCAATAGCATTTTGGCTTATATACCACCCCATAGTGCTTTACAGCACTCTCTGGGCAGTTTAAAATGTAAAGCATTATTTTGCATACTGCCCCCAACAATCTGAGTCCTTATTTTACCGACCTTGGAAGGATGGAAGGCTGAGTCAACCTTGAGCCCCATCAGGATCGAACTCCAGGCTGTGAGCAGATTTTGTCTGCAACACTGCACTTTAACCACTGCACACCACCAGGGTATGTATCATCGGTACATTGAGGATGCCTCATCCTAAATTCCTATATGACTTCTCCCAGCAGATGTTCATGCAGACATTAAATAGGAGAGAAGATAAGACTGAACTATGAGGTTGAGAGTCTTCCCTACAATCACTGAGTTGCCATGGGCATCTCTTTTGCTTGGTAACAGAGAGAGACTCTACTCATGTTTTGACAGCTGTGGTAAAAGGAGATTTATAGTGCCAAATTTTCAAAGACTACAATAGCATGATTTGAACTAGGCACACCTGATACCTTTTTAAGGAATTCTGTAGAGTTTCTAATATGCTTCACCTGAAACTGAAATGATTCCATGTACTGAAAGCAATTTGTTTAAATGTTAAATTATTCATAATGGTTAATTACTAGAATGTAAGAAATGTTGGCAATTAACATGTGAATTGCCTCCTTTTAGGAAATGATCCAATTAGAGGATATTCCAAATCTTGCCAATCTTGTCTCCAGTTTTGACCAACAGCAACTAGCAAACTTCTGCAGGATCCTTGCTGTTACAATTTCAGAGCTTGATACTGGCAGTGATGATAAACACACACTACTTGCTAAAAATGCTCAACAGAAAAAAAATTTGGGTCCTTCTCGAGCAGAAATAAATCAAGGTAAAATGTTTCCTTTCATTGTAAAATATTCCAAACAAGAACACTCAAGAAAATAGAAAAGCTGGAAAGAATGATGTGCTTTTTTCAAATTTGCAAGTGTACATATAGTAGAAATAAATAATCTGCAAGGAGTCAGCAAGCACAACTCAACCATCTGTACTTTTTGAGGGTTGTAGGAGGTCATGCGATGACTCAGTTAAAGGGTGGGACTGATTTTTACTTTTAAGAATGAGAGTGGGAGAGAGAAGCTTCTGGAAAGCAGATATTTCCATTTCTGTCTTAATTCTGTACTTCCATTCTCCCAGCTCAAAATAGTGCTGTAGAAATTCAGTGGCAGAATCATCACATTTTGCTGGTGCTATTTTGGGGAGGGCCACAAGTGGATGTGGAATGTTTTGATTGATTGATTGATTGATTATATTTATATGCCACCCTTCTCCCTAAGGACTCAGGGTGGCTCACAACAATAAAAACTGAAAAAGAACATGAAAATACAAAATTTAAAAAAGAATTAAACAGTAGATATGTTCAATACATAGTAATTTAACCCCATAAAACCAAATTTAAAACCATAGTCAGTCCAGGCCCGATTGTTGAAACATCCATGTCTTCAGGTCACGGCGAAAGGATTGAAGGTCGGGGGCCATCCGCAGCTCCGGAGGCAACTCATTCCAGAGGGTCAGCGCACCCACAGAGAAGGCTCTCTCCCTAGGGGTCGCCAGCCGGCATTGCTTAACCGACGGAACTCTGAGGAGGCCGACTCTGTGGGAGCGAACCGGGCGATGGGAGGTTGACAATGGCAGCAGGTGGTCTCGCAAATACCCCGGGCCTAAGCCATGTAGGGCTTTAAAGGTAATTACTAGCACCTTGAATCGCACCCGGAGGACAACTGGAAGCCAATGAAGCTCGTGCAGGAGTGGAGTAACGTGGGAGTATCGAGGAACTCCCATAAGTACCTGCGCGGCCACATTTTGCACCAGCTGAAGCCTCCGGGTGTACTTCAAGGGTAGCCCCATGTAGAGAGCGTTACAGTAATCCAGGAGAGAAGTGATAAGGGCATGGGTGACCATGCATAGGGCATCTCGGTCCAAAAAGGGGTGCATCTGGCGCACCAGGCGAACCTGTGCAAAGGCCCCCCTGGTCACAGCAATTAAATGTTCTTCCAAATTAAGCCGTGAATCCAGCAGGACACCCAAGTTGCGAGCCCTTTCAGAGGGGGGCAATACCTCCCCCCATCAAAAGAGATGAAACATGTTGGACAATACGAGATGCCGGTATCCACAGCCACTCGGTCTTGGAGGGGTTGAGCCTGAGCCTGTTCCTTCCCATCCAGACCCGTACTGCCTCCAGGCACTGGTTTTGCCAATTAATTTAATTTAATTTAATAATTTGATTTGTATACTGCCCTTCTCCCGAAGGGCAATACACAATAAAAATAAAATACAAAAATTAAAAGCCATTAAACATTATGCCCATAAAATTAATACATATTAAAATTAAAACTATTTATAAAAACCCAACCCCATCCCGTCAGACCAGGCCAGCTTGTTCGAAAAAGAAAGTTTTGAGATCGCGCTGGAAGGAGCGAAGGTCAGGAGCCATCCGGAGCTCAACCGGTAAGCGGTTCCAAAGGTCTGGCACGCCCACAGAGAACGCTCTCCCCCTGGGGGTCACCAATCGGCATTCTTTGATCGGCGGCACCCTGAGGAGGCCCTCTCTGTGGGAGCGCACTGGACGGAGGGAAGTTGACGCCGGCCGCAGTTGTTGCCGTAGGTAATCCGGACCCATGCCATGAAGGGCTTTGTAAGTCATCACTAACACCTTGAACCTCATCCGGAGAGCAACCGGTAGCCAATGCAGCTCACGGAGCAAAGGTGTAACATGGGAGTATCGGGAAACTCCCAAGACAACTCGCACGGCTGCATTCTGCACCAGTTGGAGTCTCCGGGTGGACCTCAAGGGCAACCCCATGTAGAGAGCATTACAGTAGTCTAGACGAGAGGTCACGAGCGCATGAGTGACTGTGCGCAAGGCATCCCGGTCTAGATAGGGCCGCAACTGGCGCACCAGGCGAACCTGGGCAAAGGCCCCCCTAGTCACAGCTCCAATATGCTCTTCCAAAGAGAGCTGTGAATCTAGAAGGACCCCCAAGTTGCGGGCCCTATCTACGAGGGGTAATAGCTCACCCCCCCCCCCCATGGCCAATGATGGAATAATCGGAATTTCCCAGGATGCCGGCACGAACAGCCACTCAGTCTTGTCAGGGTTGAGTCGAAGCCTGTTCCTCCCCATCCAGACCCGAACCGCCTCCAGGCACCGGGACATCACGTCGAGGGCATCACTGGGGTGGTTTGGGGTCGAAATGAAAAGTTGGGTATCATCAGCATACTGATGGCACCCAACTCCAAAACCACGAATGATCTCACCCAGCGGTTTCATGTAGATGTTGAACAGAAGGGGCGAGAGGACCGACCCCTGAGGCACTCCACAAGCGAGAGGTCTCGCAGTCGACCTCTGCCCCCCTGTCAACACCGACTGCGAGCGTCCCAGAAGGTAAGAGGAGAACCACTGGAGAACTGTGCCTCCCACTCCTAACCCTCTGAGACGTCGCAGCAGGATACCATGGTCGATGGTATCAAAAGCCGCTGAGAGGTCTAAAAGGACTAGGACAGAGGAGCAACCTCTGTCCTGAGCCCGCCAGAGATCATTCGCCAGCGCGACCAATGCCGTCTCCGTGCTGTACCCGGGCCTGAAACCCGATTGGTACGGGTCTAGGTATTCAGCTTCATCCAAGAACAAAGGGAGCTGCTGCGCCACCACGCTCTCAACAACCTTCGCCAAAAAGCGAAGGTTGGAGACTGGACGATAGTTGTTTAAAATTGCTGGGTCCAAGGCAGGCTTCTTGAGGAGGGGTCTCACCACCTCCTCCTTCAAGGCGGCGGGAAAACTACCCTGATTAGGTACCTTAGGTACCTCCTGCTTTCTATTTCTAAATAGAAAATTAAAAAAATCAACTATTTTTCTACCAAATGTCATTAGTATGATATCAGAGTGATAGGGGTCTGCAAATGTAGTCCAAGGGTCATATCAGGAGCATTTGGCGGAAGGGGAATGAAAATTATCTCCCCAGAGAAATTTAAGAGCATAATTACTCATTTAAATTCACCCTAAAGTTTTCACTTTTTTGCTTGCTTGCTAAAAAAAACTGTCCTATCTACTCAAATTCTGTAATGTTCTTTTATTTAAGATGAGAATATTAATTAGCTGAAATAATTTGTAGGTTTTTCAACAATTTACTATTTAATATGATTCTCTTTGCCTCTTTTCCTAGCTACCCTTCTCAATATACCAGGTTTCATTGAACGACTGTGTAAACTAGCAACCCGAAAAGTATCAGAAACAACAGGAACTTCCAGTTTTCTTCAAGAGCTGGAGGAGTGGTACACCTGGTTAGACAATGCTTTAGTTCTTGATGCACTAATGCGTGTGGCAGATGAAGAAACAGAGCAAAGTAGCACAGGTATTCAGGACACCCTAAAACAGCCATTTCTCAACCTGCAGTTCCTTAAAGGGTCTACTCTGAAATTAGTACCCCTAGGCCACCACATTTAAACATTTTAACTGACATTGTTCTAACCATATAGTGAAGTGGGATGGTTTTTAATAGCATTTTGCTATTTGTCATTTCAGTTTAAGTTTAGGCAAGGTTTCTGTTTCTTCCATTGCCATTGTGTAATCTTTCCTCCTTCACATCCAAAGCAGCTCAGCAAGTACATAGCACATCACTGCTGCTGCCATTGTTTACATTTAGTTATTAGTTACATTTATAGTTTACCTTTTCTCCAAGTACCCAAGTTGACTTCTGTAGGGATTTTCCTTCACTTTATTCCCATAACACAGATTTGTGAGATAGGTTTGGTTGAAAGGGACTAAATTGCTCAAACTCACTCAGTGGGTTTCCATATGGCCTTGAACCTGGATCTCCCCAGTCCTATTCCAACAATATAACTATTAAAGCACACAGTTACCCCTTAGAACAGACATGTCAAACACAAGGCCCGGGTGCCGGATCCGGCCCGCGAAGTGGTTTCATGTGGCCCGCAAAGCCATCCTGGAAACAGTGAGGGAACGGCCCTCACTGCCTTGGCCCTGGCCCAGAGACCCTCAGATCTGTCCCACTCCTGCCCAGGCCCCCATAGGCACCCTTGATGCGAACGATGTAGAGCTGGCCATGCCCACCCAGTAGGCCATACGCACTCTAGCCACGCCCATCCAGTAGGCCACGCCCACCCTGGCCATACCCACCCGGCCCCCTGAGGGCAACCACAATGCTGATGCGGCCCTCAGTGAAATTGAGTTTGACACCCCTGCCTTAGAATAAGAGTCTTTCTCAAGTACTGCAGCTGGGGAAGAGCAGAGCTATTACCAGTAAGGAAGAACTTAAATCACACTCCAGAGAAAAAAGCCCAAGCACATTAACAGTTGGACAATTAATGAGGATGGAATTCAGTACACTTCACACAGTTCACACAGGTTGATGTAATGTCTTGTGAAGGACCTCTACATTGAACATTTTTCTGTCTTAGAATCTTCAGATGAGAGTGGATTTGCCAACACCTCAACGAGGAATCAGCTTCCTCAATCCATGAAAATTATGCATGAAATTATGTATAAATTGGAAGTTTTATATGTGCTTTGTGTGCTTTTAATGGGAAGACAAAGAAATCAGGTAATGCTATTATCATTTTTTGAGATACTCTCTCCAGCTGTTTCTTAAAATCTTACAGCCTTTTAAAAACTAAACTTATTTTAGTTCTCAGGACACTGTTGCTCTTTTTTAAAGTACTTATTTTTAAACCTGCACATTTTATTCTCTGGGATAAAATAGAAATGGTCTGAGTCACTGTCAGGTCATGTGTCTCATAACCGCTTGTTAAAGGGCTTTTGGTTAAAGAAACAAAACATGAATTAGAATATTCCTTTACTATTAAGGATTTACTCATTGAAAAAACATAGAATTTAGATAATAGTTTATGCCTCCTAAATCAAGTACCAATATCATATTTCAATAGGAAAATACCAACTATATATACCTTAGTATGATACCTTCCTTTTACTAAAATGATACCAGATGCACTTAAAGACGTATAACTAATTTGTTTTTAACCAGTAATGTCTGAAAGGTATAATAATAATAAGATGATGATGATGATGATAAAGTTGGAAGGGATCTTGGGGGTCATCTAGTCCAATCCCCTGCTCAGGCAGGAAACCCTATACAATTTCAGACAAATGGCTGTCCAGTCTCTTTTTAAGAACTTCCAGTATTAGAGCATTCACCCCTTCTGGAGGCAGGTTGTTCCACTGGTTAATTGTTCTAACTGTCAGAAGTTTCTCCTTAGTTCTAGGTTGCTTCTCTCCTTGACTAGTTTCCATCCGTTGCTTCTTGTCCTGCTTTCAGGTGCTTTGGAGAATAGCTTGACTCCCTCTTCTTTGTGGCAGCCCCTGAGATATTGGAAGACTGCTATGTCACCCCTCATCCTTCTCTTCATTGGACTACACATACCCAATTCCAGCAACCGTTTTTTATAAGTTTTAGCCTCCAATCCCCTAATCCAATGAATTTATTATTCATTCATTCAATTTCCATAGCTGCCCATTTCAAACAGTAATTCTGGTAACTTCTAATTCAAAAATATATATACTACAATTTAAAAAAGCGTTTTAAGACAATAAAAAATATCCAAAATAAATATACAGAGCAGCCAAGATACTTGACCAATTATCAATAAAGCCAGGAAACAGGGCCCTTAACGCATTCACCACCCCAAGCTTGGAAAGTGACCAGGTTTTTAAGCTCTACAAAAGGCTAACAGGTTGGGGGATAAATATTGTTTCCTTCCAACGTTTGAAGTGATAGATAAGGTGAATTAACTGAATGCTCTTCTTCTTTAGGTTCATAAAATGATTGCTGAATTTAGACTGATCCCTGGCCTTAATAATTTATTTGATAAATTAATATGGCGGAAACATTCAGCATCAGCCCTTGTTCTACCTGGGCACAATCAGAACTGTGACTGTAGCCCGGTGAGTATTAGTTTTATCCTGGGGAGAAGCTTGCCATAAATAACATTAACATATGATTGTCCTAGTCAGGTCACAAAAGCTGAAACTATAAAAAATATCTCTTTTTATGTTGAATTCTGTCATGGTGATAAATGGCTACATCGGTATAGTTTCTTAGTCATACCTAAACGGTTTGCTATTGCCTTCTAGAACTTTTTATTTATTTCTTTTATTTTATTTATTAATCTAGCTCACTTTCCTAGTATTCCCTGGAGGCCTTTCATCTAAATACTAACCAATCTCAGTCCTCTTTGATTTCCAGGTCATGGAAAAGTTTAGGGATGGAAAATAGTAGAAGTGTTTTCATGATTTAAGATGAGCACAGATAGTTGATAATTTTCCTTATCACCAACCTATGATCTTACTTAGCTAGCAACATTTCTTTAGGAGTGCCTCCTAGTTTAAATCCCCTCTAGAGTCCATTTTCAGATTCGGAGAGTCCTGTCATATTGGAGATAAAAAGGCAGATTCCATTGAAAACTGAGATGTGCAATACCAAATGTAACCTTGGGATACTTTTTAATAGTAAATAGTAATTTCTGATTACTAATAGTAATGTAATAATGACTACAATCTCTCAGTGCCTCTCCAAGTTGGTTTCTTACTGGTCAGGTGTGGCATGTGTGGCCAAGATGCCCAGTACTCAATCTTATGGTATGATCTGGTGACTCCTAAGAAAATAGACAGGGTTTTTCTTCTACTTTGGTTCCACTACCTGTTTCTTGGACCAGATCCATCGTGGGTTATAAAATCAACCAGAAAGGTGTTTGTGGTGTGCATTGGTTAGCAGTTTGCTTCCAGGTGCAACTGAAGGGGCTGGTTATTTCTTAGAGAGCCATACATGGCTGTCTGAAGGACTGCCTTCTCCCATGATGTCTGCCCAGCTGATAGAAGCCACTAGAGTTGACACACTGTTTTTAATCAAACTATCTTTTAGCAGCTAGAAAGTTCATCTCTACCCTCCCCTGCTCTCTGGAATGAGGTTCCCCCTAAGAGTCAGGTGGCTTCCCCCAATGACAGAGGGCCTTAAAGACCGGCCTGTTCTTCTAGACCACAGGTCTGCAACCCGTGGCTCCGGAGCCGCATGCGGCTCCCAGTCTTCTGCTATGTGTAGTCCCCCCCCAAAAAAGTGGGACTAAAAAAGTTCAACCAATCAGTTCAAATATGCAGGGTAGGTGCCTATCTTGCCTTGGCTCCACTCTTCAGTCAAACCCTGTTCTGCACATGTACGGATGTACGCGCATGCGCACACATTTTTTGCAGCTCCCAGTTTTTCCTTTTGTGAGGGAACCGGTTCCGAGTGGCTCTTTCACTGTTTCAGGTTGCTGACCCCTGTTCTAGACCCTCGGCTAGAGCAGCTGGAGCTCCTTGTTGAATTCATTAATATAATTCATTTATGTATTTTCCTATGTTTTTAGTTGGTTTCTCTATCTTGTTCTCAATTTTACTTATTTATTTATTTATTTAACTTGGCTTCTTCCCCCCCCCCCCTTATTCATATTGTATTTAGTTCTGTCAGAGTTTGGCAGTGCCTAATTGATGATGCTGATGATTGCAATTCATTCATTTTATTTATAAAAGTAATTAACCTTCCTTCTGCAGGATATTACCTTGAAGATTCAGTTTTTGAGACTACTTCAGAGTTTTAGTGATCATCATGAGTGAGTATATGTTTGTGATCCTTATTGCAATTTCTCTGCCCATTTAGCTTAAGAGTGAATATTTAACTTTTAATATAGTCAGAAGCTCCTCAAAAATAACTACATAGCCAATTGTAAGTATAGTAATTACCTTTGAACAATATTTATACGTGTCACCTATTTAAAACTTACGTTGAGCAAGAAAGCAGGAAGAGCAAATAAGGGAAAGGAGTTTGGTGGGAGAGATCAAGAAGAAAGGAGATTGGTGTCACTGCTGTTTTTTTAGTTTTGCCAGCTTCGCTCATTTCTGTCTGTACATTTTCCCCTGCTCTCTGCACCTGTGTTATTATCTTATCATGTAACCATAGTGAATCTCACATGTCCAGCTATGTTATAGTTTCAGACTGTTTTGTGTGCATGTCTAGAAAAAGT
The DNA here is from genome assembly GCF_947247035.1 of Vipera ursinii. Lineage (NCBI taxonomy): Eukaryota > Metazoa > Chordata > Lepidosauria > Squamata > Viperidae > Vipera > Vipera ursinii. The sequence goes on from NC_139516.1 coordinate 32,314,486, forward strand.
TACTCACTTTAGTTGAGTGCAACAATTTTTTCTGCCTAAGAGGACAGAACTGTGCCCTTATCAGAAGAGACCTGAGGAGCTCAGTTTTGCAGTACTCATTGCAGAGATTGTAGGAAACTATTAGAGTCCAGTAGGTGGTGTTATTCAAAACATGATATTTCTTCCACAATGCATGAAGTACAAGAAAAAAAAACTAGGAAGAACTGGAGATTGTAAATCAGGAAGACATAATTGAAAATTGATGAGATAATTAGCACATAGAAAGTGGAAGTTACCACTCATTTAAGAGGCCCTACAGACAGAAGGGATACACTGTGCACAAATAAAAACAACAGCAACTGTGCACAGAAACCCAGGAGCTGGATCATAGAAATCCTATTGGAAGTGTTGGGGTAGCAATAAAAGACGAGAAAACCAAAAATGATAACATGTAGAACTTCAGTGACTTTATATACAGTATATCTAAATAAAAGCACAGAGTGTCAATCAGTTCTGTGGGTTCTTGTCAATCTTTTTCATGCATACATTGTTACTGATTCCATTTCCTGAATCTTCAACTGTGAATGGTCTGTGAGGTTATTCAATATAGTTGCCAGTGTTTAGCTCCTAATATTGTTTTTTATAAAACTGACCATCTCTGTCTGATCCCAAACCTTGACATTGTTGCAAATGCTGTAAATTTTGGAAATAGCAAATAAATAATGCATTATATAAGCTAATAGAGGTATTCGTTTATCTGTTCTAATGTTCATATTAGGAACAAGTATCTACTTTTAAACAGCCAAGAACTTAATGAATTGAGTGCAATCTCTCTAAAAGCCAACATCCCTGAGGTTGAGGCTGTTGTCAACACAGACAGGTAGAAAACTGTGAATACATATTTTTCTCCATAATTTGTTTTCTGAAGTAATCTTTGCATAGTGGTTCATTTTACCATGACTTTCTCATGAATATTCAGCAGTCTGGTACACAATGCAGCTTAAATTTAAATGTATGCCACTCTGCCTGCAGACTTGATTTTTTTAAATGCACCAATTTTTAAAATTCAGATAGAAAAAATATTGTAGATTATACAGTTCAAATGTGAAAGCTATATAAGTGAAATCTGACATGTGGACCTTGACTTTCTGTATAAAACTGGGCAATGTACAGTATTGAAGAGAAGTATGCTAAATAGTAATTGTATAGCTTCACATGGCAGCCCACTGGTTTACTTATTTAACACTTTCCTATACTTTAGAAGTTTAATTTGCGATGGGAAAAGAGGCTTGCTAACCAGACTTCTTCAGGTAATGAAGAAAGAACCAGCAGAATCGTCATTCAGGTGAGTTCTGCTCTTGCTACATCTTGGGGCCTACAGAGAATTTATTTCATTATCCTCTATTAAAAAATTAAATTGAGTTCATGGCAATAAACAGTAACCTCATTGTTTTACTCTGCAATGCTTCAGCCCTGCCCATGGCATTAAAAGTTGCTTAAGTCTCCAGAGATGTTGGCTATCAGAGCCTTAGATCGAAAATAATACGTTCTTGAAAGTGATCGACATATGTAGTCAGTGATAGCTATTATATATTTTTTTCTAATGATTTCCATTAGTAAGAAGTTGCACAAATATCATGTTGATTCTGAGGTGATAAAATTGATGCTTTTTTGCTATGACAAAATTCCAGTTACACGATGAGCAAATTTACTCTCCACATAATGGTCCAAGATTGAAAAATTAAGTATTTTCATTGGTCTTCTTCCTCTTCCTGTTTTTCTCCAAAGAAGAATTATATATCCTGGCTAAGCATGAATAACAATGTTAATTTTGTTTTGTTGTATTTATATGTTTAATGGAGAAAAAAGGACGTGCTTAATTTTCTTCTGTTTTACCAGATTTTGGCAAGCAAGGGCAGTTGAAAGTTTCTTACGAGGTGCTACTTCCTATGCAGATCAGATGTTCTTGCTAAAAAGGGGGCTCTTAGAGGTAATTTAATTTAGCATCAGAATTAAAATTAACTTTTAAACTTTACCAGAAAACTGTTGTTACATGTAGAATCTGTATGAATGTTTGTAATTTATTCTGGTTTTGTATGTTTGAAAGTACAGATGTACATTGTTAATTTTAATAATTTCCCAAATCATGAAACATATTTTGTAGTATGTAACAAAAAATCTTGTTGCTAAGTCAATGTTTGATTTTAATATGTTACTATATTATTAATTGTATTCTATTGTAATACAAAATGTAATACGTTGAACTTATAGTAACAGTCCGTTTAATCTTGCCAGCATATTCTGTACTGCATTGTTGACAGTGAATGCAAATCACGAGATGTGCTTCAAAGTTATTTTGATCTTCTGGGGGAACTGATGAAATTCAACATAGACGCTTTCAAGAGGTTTAATAAGTACATCAATACAGAGGAAAAGGTAAAACTAAAATCCTAGAATCCCTTTTATACATTTTTAGTATTATATTTATTTATTTATTTGTACATAGTACTCTTGATAGAGCCTAATGATTCCAATATTTTAGTTTCAGATATTTTTGAATCAGATCAACAGTTCACTGGTTGATTCCAACATGCTGGTTCGTTGTATTACTTTGTCCCTGGATCGATTTGAGAGCCAGTCAGATATTAAAGGTAAAACAATTGTTTTGAAGCCAAGGAATAACATTAAAAATCTGTGCTAGTATGTCTTTTTGCAGCTTATCTGTACAACTCTTAGCCGTTGCTGGAAATACTCTGAGATCATTAACACAGTTTATTCATAAATGTAGTTTAATCTGTTGAAATGCTGATAGAGGTATCTTCCTTGAAGCAAATGTTCCAATATAACCAACAGTTTTACTAGCCATTATGCGATATAGTTGGGTCATAAGAAACAAGTACCCCTTATCCTAAATACTGTCAGTTCCCAACGTTGATACCACATTGGCTAATGCCAGGTTTTCTTTGAAGAGACCAAAGTTACATTTTGAAAAGCACTTCAATTACAACCAATCTTTCCAACAAGTTATGAGTGGAAGTCATATTAGCAGTGCTTTTTTTCCTCTTCAGAATTATAGCTCATTCAGGACTTAACATTTTAAATCTAACACACTTCCTTTTTTTGTAGTTGCAGAAGTCTTGTCTGAGTGCCGCCTCTTATCATACATGTCACAGATGTCCATGAGGATGTCCTTTCTTTTCCGACTCATTAATATTATTCATGTACAAACACTGACCCAGGTAATATAGGGCAATTGGATTTCAGGAATCATATGTATATATTGATCCATAAAATGATATTTTATACCTTGTTGATTAGATTCTGTAGAATAACTAACAATATGGTTTCTCATCTTGATTCTTTTTTCAACTTTAGGAAAATGTAAGTTGTCTGAACACAAGTCTAGTTATCTTAATGTTAGCTCGGAGAAAAGACAAGCTCCCATTCTATCTGCGTACTCTTCAAGAGATGGAATATACAAAGAAATATCCTGGTTTCATCCTGAATAATTTTCATAGTCTTCTTCGTTTCTGGCAGCAGCATTACCTCAATAAGGACAAGGACAGTACCTGTTTAGAAAATGTAAGCCTGCAACCTAAGTTCCTTGCAAATGTTTATGTTTCAAAATTGTGATGCGGAAGAGAGGAGAAAACTTGATGGAATAAAACAGAAGTGGGGGGAAAAAGATGTCCTGTTTGAGCTTTCAACACTGGAAAACACTCGTTATTTTGTAGTGTTTCTATTTGCTTGTAAGGCTGAACAGGTAATGCATTACTATAGAAACATTCTAGTGAATACATAGTGAATATATTCACTATATTCAAGTGAATGTTTACTGCAGACTTTTTAAAAACAGAATTGCTGCATTACCAGAGATAAAATTTTGTGTTTAATACAAATAGTTTTATTCTTTTAAATATAGGAAAATGCCTCATTAGAAAATATCTGTACAGTGTACAAGGGGACAATCCATTTCTGCCTGAAAGAACAAGTTATGTTGTGCAGTGAACAGCATTAGCAAATAGCAGTCTTCCACCAAAGTTAGTTATTAATAATAGCTACATTTCAGAATGCACTATGGTATGATAGAAACAATTCCAAAATATTCGAGAATATGGTTCATGTATCTTTATTGAGAATTCTGATAATTGAACTCTTGGACTAAATATATATTCCAGTGCAGCCAGACAGGGACATTGGTGTGTGATATTCTTACCAGGATGAACTTTTTATGCTTCCATTTCAAACCAATACTGCATTCAGAATGTCAAACTTAAAAGCCTGTTTCTTTCTGTGACAGAGAAAACTGACTGTACAAGAAGATAAAATATTATACATGAAATGCGTGAATCCAAAAAAGAATGTAGGATTTTCATTGGCCAGAAAATTAAGCTTTCCTGATTACTTAATATAATGTATGTTCTGTAAAATGAGCAAATTTATTTAGCTTTTGCTATTTAATTTATATACTACCAAAATTAGCTTTTCCTGGCCCAGAATGTTACATAAGCTAACTAAAAAATAGACATCAGTCGATGTTATTTAAAGCACCATTTAGATTAAATTAAGCATTATATTTTACTTAATTCTAAAATAGAAAAGCTGCCAAGCATGAGGTAAATAATTTCTTATTTAATCACCTGCATACATAGGATAACCTAGCAAGCAATGAAGCAATTCAATCTTGCTTCATTTTTCTTTTGTAATCCTGTATATTCTCAACCATTTTTAGCCTATTTGATTTGTACTGGACCAAATTATTTGGCAATTTCTGTATCATCTGGGTGTAATATATTCCTAATGCAGAATGGGTTATACTTAGGGGGGTTCTCAAAATTTGTAATTCTCCAGCATCTTAAATGATAAATAAAGTTCTTTGATCTCTGCTTGAATAAAGCATTTTTCCCCCATGGGAAAAAATATTTATCATTTTTTAGGCATTAAATTTTATGTGGTAGGAACAGTAATACTGCAGTTTCCCACTGTAGGTTTTCACTTTTAAGAAAAGAAACTAAGGCCAAAGGAAGTTTTGATTGCATAAATTTAGTCAATAAAGATCTCCTTGAAATTGCTCTAAACCCCAATCCCTGGGTTAATGTGTACATAAAATTGTTTTGATCTGGATTCTATATAGCATCTAGTTTTCTTGGAGATCAGGTTAAGAGTGGGGTGATGAATTGTTGATGAATTCCTGTAACACCTGAACCTATCAAGATTGAGTCTTCAAAATATGGTGGCAAATTATTAATTTTGAGGGCAATTTTTAATGGACTTTTGGAGGGCAGAGATCAATTTGCTGTGTGATATATTAACACATCCTACATCTGTTGTGCCTCAAAATAATCCTTCAACACTTCCCTTCAAAAAGGAGCAAAACATTTCTATAGAACATTTTTCATTACTGTTGTGGGGCGCAATTGCATAAGTGTTACAATATCAACTCAAAAGTATTTGGTGGCATATTCAAATACTAGCAATGAGATGTTAATGGCATGTTAAAGTATATATTTATTTAGGAAATTTAGATAATTGCCCAGTTCACTCACAGTTGCTCTAGACAACTTACAGAAAAAAAGCCAAATACAATACCTGAGACACCCACATTCTCCTGGCAACAGCTTTCAAACAAATAACTTGATGGGTTCCCAGGTCTGTTGGCAAACCAATGTTTTCAGGGCCTTTCGGAAGAATATCAACAGGGCCAGTCTTATCTCTGCAGGGATGATGTTCCTTTTCTTGGCCCCACTAGGTACACCTCCTTAACTGGGGGTGACCTGTAAAATATCCTGCTTCCCCACTATATCCTGATGGGTAAAATTTCCTGCTTCCCCACTATACCCTGATGTAATTGGAAAAATATAGCCTTTAAATAACCTTGCCCTCGAGCCATGTAGGGCTTTAAAGATAATAACCAGCACCTTGAATTGATCCCAGAAGCAAATCAACAATTCATGCAGTTCCGGACTTCCGGTGGCGACGCAACGCCGAAGACAGCCGTTTTCGGGCTGCCCGCTCCGCAGCTGTGTTTTTCCATCGTAAACAGCGCCGATCAGCTGTTTAGATGGATTTGAAGCCCCCTCCTCAGGAGAAGAGGAGGGGGTGAGGCCCCAGGTAGGGGTTGAGCTCTCTGGGGCCGCCTGAGCTGAGAGCTTGGGCGGCTGAAGGATGAGCTCCCCCGAAGCCTGGGTTGCTCCGAGCTGCGCAGCGCCTCTGCTCTGGGATTATTGGAGCAGAGCCAGGCGTTAGCAACCACCCCTGCCAAATGGAAATACTTTTGATTATCAAGAAGCAGGCAGAGCGGTACAGGAGGTCAAGGTGAAGTGGACTTTATTTTTACTCTCTAGCTCAATGGATTTTATAGCTTCAAAGTGAAAGTGAGTAATAAGTGAAAGTGGGGGAAGATGGCGGCTAAAACTTCTAAAGCTCTTCGGAATGTGGGGTCTTCCCTGGTGCAAGAGACCTCATTGCAAGCTTTGTTTCCTCCTGCATCTCCCCCGGCATTGACGCTTAAGGATTTACAAGACGCTCTTGGAAAGCATGTACAATTGATGTCTGATATGATGGATGAAAAGTTGAAAAAGCTGGAGGAGAAAATGGAGGAGAAAATGGAGAAATTGGAGAAGAAGATAGAAGAGAAGCTGAGAGCAATGAGGCGGGACATTTTGTCTAAGGTTGAATCCGTAGCTGAATGTGTGCTACAGCTGGATATAAAAGTGGAGGATCTCAGTCAAAAGAACTCTATATTAGAAGCAAAGGTATTAGAAAATGAAAATATAAGGGATAAAATGGACGAAGAATTGAGCCTTGTTCAGTATAATCAGATGCAGTATGCTATTAGAATTAGGGGTTTAAAGGAGAATGGTAAAGAAGATTTAAAGCAGCTGATTTCTGAGGCTCTGGAAGGGGTACTGGGCCAGTCAGCATCTGAAATTAAGGGAAATATGGACAAAGTTTTTCGTGTAAATTCATGGATTGCAAGACAGAAGAAGTTACCCAGAGATGTGGTGGTCTATTTTACAAAGAGAGTAACGAGAGATGAAGTTATTCAAGCTGCTTATGATACTAATTTGGTAGTGGATGAGCAAGAAGTTTTGGTTTTAAAAGAGATCCCTCCGAAGATCCTAAGGAGAAGGAAAGATTTTGCATTTTTGGTACAGGAACTTAAGAAACGTGATATTAAGTTTAGATGGGAGATTCCAGTTGGATTGGTGGCGACGTATGAAGGTAAAAGACATCGTTTGGTTACTGTGGCTCAGGCACGTGATTTTTATAGTAATGTGTTAAAAGCAACCCCCCTATCATTTTTGGAAGCTGCAAAAGGATACGGTGGGGGAAAGCCTCAAGATGTTACAGATAGACAGACAGAGGACAATGGTGTTGGAGGGGATCAAGTCACAGTTTCATCGGTTGCTGCAGGAGGCCAGAAGAGGACGCGTGCCGCCCTAAGAAGAGCGAGACGAGAGCAAGAGCAAGATCAGCAGAAAGTTATGGAATCTCCAAAGCGTGCTTACAGTGAAGATGTGAGAGAGGAGCGGTCTAAAGAAGTTTTGGGGGTCATGACAGAGGTGCTCCAAAAGTTTTGGGGCGTTAAGATTGCTGATTAATTTTTAGATTAGAATGTCAATGGAGTAAAATTATTATAAAGAAGGTTTTTTTTCTTTTTTTTTCTTTTTGTTAATATTTTACACAATTTAAGATTGCTTGCTAGAAAAGTATATTAGGGTAATGGATTTAAAGTATGTGTTGAACTAAGAATGGGTATGTAAGCTCCTAATTAATAACAAGTTGTCTTAGAGATTGCCTAAATCTTTTTTTTATATATATTCTTTGTATTTGAACTTTTATTTGAATTTAAGGATGATTTGGAACTGTGAGACATTTGGTGTGATACATGCAAGAACTATTTTTGATCGTAGTTTAGTTTGGTTGGAGATTATTAAGACTAACAGAGATAGGCGCTTTTGGCGTGTAACTGAGAAATTGTTTGGAAATTAGAGAAAGGTGGGAGAATGTAAATAGCAGGTGAAAGTTTTTTTGTTTTTTTTTTGTTTTCTTTTTTCTTTTTCTTTTTTTTTGAAATTAATATGAATAAGGACTGGGATTAAGAAAATTTATTTTGAGCAAAGCTTTTTTTCTGTTTTCCTCTTTTTTTTTCTCTACTTTATTTGTAATGTTAATATTGTTTGTATTCATTTTACATGAGCTAGAGAGAGATAGAATTTATAGTTTATTGTTGATAACATAAGGGTGTCTATGTTTGTTTTTTGATTTTATGCCCTGTATTTAGCTCTGGGAAGTCGGGGGGGGGAGGGAGTGGGGGGGAGGGATAGGGAGGGTTGGATAGGGGTGGGGGAGGGGGGGATTAAAGTTAAAATGTATTGTAAAACTTTTTAAATAAATAAAAAAAACAATTCATGCAGTTCCTACAAGAGAGATGCCATTCCTACATGTGCAAATCTAGACTTGCACAAAACTAGGCGGGCTGCCATATTTTGAACTAGGTGAAGCTTCCAGATACTTTTCAAGAGCAACCCCATATAGAACCCCATTTGTACTAGCAAGTCATACTCCAGAGACATTTGTTTTGTTTGTGCTTATTTTTCTTTCTTTTCCCTTTATAGAGTTCCTGTATTAGTTTTTCCTATTGGAAAGAGACTGTGTCTGTTCTGCTTAGTACAGATCGGACATCACCTTGTGCCATAATTAGCTACATTGATGAGGCGTACATGGATACTGACAGAGACTTCACCGAAGAGTAATTCCACCGGTTCTCACTTCCAGTGGACAATACCTCAGAGGGAATCTTGCAGACGTTGGATTTTCAGGGATATGCTGTGTGCACAAACTTAGAACTATGGAATATTACTATCTAAATGTATTTTCTCCCCTTGCCCCACCACCCTCTTTAAAGAGCAAGATTTCACAAACTTGAAACGTATCACATATTCAGGGAAATCTGCATACTGTTTGGAATTGTCTGCAAAAGGGTCCACTTTCCCCTGCTCACTATGACTAGAAGCGTTTGAGCTTGGGAGGTCGGATCTTTCCAATATGCAAGGGTTGGCTGTGATTTTCTTTCTGGTAACCCAAATTAGAAGTTAAAAGGAGAGGTAATTTCCCTAAGTCATTGAAACAAGCTGGTTTTATGAGCACACCTAAGGTACACCAGCCACTCATCATAAAAGGTTGATTCCTAATTCTTCACATCTTTTTGTTTTGCATTTCAAGAGGATCGTATGTGCAATTCACTTTTAGATACGTAAAAATAATGGCTTGTCCTTTTTTTCTGCAAACGATTTTAGAAATATTTTGTACTAAACTGTCCCATTCTCTTCTTTGGTTCACTGTATTATTGCATTCAAAAGTATTTTTCTCTGGCCTGTGGATTTGTCTTCAATGGACTTTTACAGTGCTGTCTAGAACAGGTATATATATTGCGGTGATGGAAGTAGTTGGCTTTTTTCCCCTGGCTTCTTTGTTTGTTTGCTTGTTTATTAGGTTTTCAGATACAATCATGGAAAAACAAGGAAGAATAAAAAGAACACAGGTTTTACTTACAAGTTTTGTAAAATTAACCAAATAAGTTTCCTCATGACATTGATATAAATCTATGTATAGTTTTAAGAATATCAAAATTAGCTTTTTATGAAATAATTAACAGTAGCCAAATATGAATCAAATTGTAAATTTAAAAATCCAATAATTTCTGCCTGATCTAACAAATGTGAATTTAACAGGTCATAAAAAGATTAAATATTAGTCTAATATATAGATTTATATCAAAATATTTTTGAAACATTTTAATTAATTTTACAATGCTTTCAGGTCTCATCTCCTTTTTCTTTTCTTTTTATTATTCCATTTGATTGTATCTGTAAATCTAATAGACAAAAAAGGGAAGAACAAATTAAAAATTTATGGATTTTTTTTCTAAATTCTGCAGTCTGGCCATTTTGTTCATAATGCAAATGGAATTTTCTTTCACAGTACTGTATTGCTTTTGCTGAATATAAAACCTATTGTTGAACAGAAAGGTGTACTAATTTGCACTCTGGAAACAGAGGCACCAGCTAAAGTGAAAGAATTAGCACCATCCGTTCTGATGTGTATGTGCCCACACACTCACACACCAGAACAATATATATATATATAATATATATTGTTCTTAATGTGTAATAGTAACTGGAAGTTGTCTAGTCTACTACTGATACTTATTTGTATTTCATATGGGGTGAATTATTCAGTAAATATTGAACTTGCTGTTGTAACTGCCCGTGTTTAAACAAATTAGTTGAAAGACAGCTGGTGTTTGATTCCAGAAACTTTTTTTGGAATAAACTTCATCACATCATTGTGCTCAGGCACTTTATGGAATTTATGAAGCATTAGAACAGCCCTTTCTGTCCTTAGCTTTCAACTATTCTTATGTATGCATTTATAATTTTATAACATTTTACCTTAAACAGATCTCTAAAAAGCCTCAAGTTAAAAATTTCAAGAAGATATCTTGATTGTATTCTGTTAAAATTTATCCTTCAAAGCATAACATTTTTATTAGAATTGGCTATTAGGAATGTGATTAGAAATGTAATAATAGCAACACATCTCCATGAAATCTACAATACTTGAAAGTAAGATATAGTTGATCAGCTATTCCCCTATTCACATTTGTTCTGCACACGCTATTGCACCTTATTTTGGGGCAAAAGTAATAGAAATAACAGATCTCTGGTGGTCGATTTGCATATAAAATTATTAAGGTATTTACTGGGGACAAAGAGCATCCACTTTTTTAATGATTAAAGCCCTGTCAAGAAAGCCTGACTGCTCCGTAATTATCTAATTGTGAATCTATTACCTGAACAAAACAGCACTTTATTAAGGCTATCCCTATTGTTTTATCCTTTACAGCTTGTCAGAAATAAAATGAAACTTTGGAGTAAATCATCTATCTTGCTTTAAAGAAACCTCTTAAGGATATGTTTAAACTGACTTTCCGAGTGGCCCTGTACTCAATTATACATCTGATGCCTTTGGAGAATGTCATTCAAGAATTTTAGAATGCTAATGCCTTTGGAGAATGTCATTCAAGATGTGTTGGGATAAATTTTGAGAGAGTCAATTGCTTCTACCCCACCCTCAGTCCTAGGTCATTGTAGTGACTCTGTAATTGTAGTAAACATAGAATAAAGACTCTAATGCCTGTGGATTCCTTTTGATTAGAACTGAAAAATCAGGACAGTATGGCCATCGTCTACAAAAATGAATTCTAAGTAATTGATTCATACATATGTCTTGCCTTTGAATTACCATCCTTCTTTTTACTAATCAATTTGGCTTTCAGTGAGACTTCTCTCACTAAAAAAAAATACTTAGCTACTCCAAGGATGATTTACCTATCATGCTGTGTACTTATTTCTGACTTTTCAGTGTAGGCAATTCCAAAGAGTTGGGTTGGAGGTTTTGGCTCAGGGTATATTATTGGCCTTTTGGTTCCTTACAGGGACACATGAGCACCCATGTTCCTCTTCCACAGCTACTGCTGTAGATCATCTTTGTGTATGATGAGAAACTACAATAGCCTTGGATTAAGTATAAATTGTGTGGAGGAGTACGCTGTAAAAAAAGGGAAATCGCTGAAGGAATGGAACTGTTTTGTGGCAAAAAGGCGACTCCCCTAGCCAGCAAATGTTTCTGGAAATTTTAATTATTTCACACAAATTAACAATGTTCATGCTGCCCAGATTAATACTGACTGACTAACACCACATAAATGTATTAAATGGAATAAAGAATTCTATTTTAAAACATGTCTCAAGAAATATTATTCAAAGAACTCCAGTTTGAGCTTGTTTGTAAAAAGGTAGATCAATCAGATATTTATCTATAGTAACAGCTCACCAAGACTGCTGAATGTTCATCATTGTAGCAAGAGAGATGTGTTAGGCTGTGATAGCCAGATAACTGAAAGTCTGGTTACACCTGAGATGATTTTTTTTAATGCAGGTCATGAAATGCTTTATATTAGCAATACTTATTCTTTAAATAATGTTAGTCTCAAAAGATGCTACCAGACTCCAAATTTGAGATTTGTGTGCAAATAAGATGTAAGACAAAAGTTCCATTTTTAAAAAGCCTCATAGGAAGACATTCTACAGGGAGTGCAGAATTATTAGGCAAGTTGTATTTTTGAGGATTAATTTTATTATTGAACAACAACCATGTTCTCAATGAACCCAAAAAACTCATTAATATCAAAGCTGAATATTTTTGGAAGTAGTTTTTAGTTTGTTTTTAGTTATAGCTATTTTAGGGGGATATCTGTGTGTGCAGGTGACTATTACTGTGCATAATTATTAGGCAACTTAACAAAAAACAAATATATTCCCATTTCAATTATTTATTTTTACCAGTGAAACCAATATAACATCTCAACATTCACAAATATACATTTCTGACATTCAAAAACATAACAAAAACAAATCAGTGACCAATATAGCCACCTTTCTTTGCAAGGACACTCAAAAGCCTGCCATCCATGGATTCTGTCAGTGTTTTGATCTGTTCACCATCAACATTGCGTGCAGCAGCAACCACAGCCTCCCAGACACTGTTCAGAGAGGTGTACTGTTTTCCCTCCTTGTAAATCTCACATTTGATGATGGACCACAGGTTCTCAATGGGGTTCAGATCAGGTGAACAAGGAGGCCATGTCATTAGATTTCCTTCTTTTATACCCTTTCTTGCCAGCCACGCTGTGGAGTACTTGGGCGCGTGTGATGGAGCATTGTCCTGCATGAAAATCATGTTTTTCTTGAAGGATGCAGACTTCTTCCTGTACCACTGCTTGAAGAAGGTGTCTTCCAGAAACTGGCAGTAGGACTGGGAGTTGAGCTTGACTCCATCCTCAACCCGAAAAGGCCCCACAAGCTCATCTTTGATGATACCAGCCCAAACCAGTACTCCACCTCCACCTTGCTGGCGTCTGAGTCGGACTGGAGCTCTCTGCCCTTTACTAATCCAGCCACGGGCCCATCCATCTGGCCCATCAAGACTCACTCTCATTTCATCAGTCCATAAAACCTTAGAAAAATCAGTCTTGAGATATTACTTGGCCCAGTCTTGACGTTTCAGCTTGTGTGTCTTGTTCAGTGGTGGTCGTCTTTCAGCCTTTCTTACCTTGGCCATGTCTCTGAGTATTGCACACCTTGTGCTTTTGGGCACTCCAGTGATGTTGCAGCTCTGAAATATGGCCAAACTGGTGGCAAGTGGCATCTTGGCAGCTGCACGCTTGACTTTTCTCAGTTCATGGACAGTTATTTTGCGCCTTGGTTTCTCCACACGCTTCTTGCGACCCTGTTGACTATTTTGAATGAAACGCTTGATTGTTCGATGATCACGCTTCAGAAGCTTTGCAATTTTAAGAGTGCTGCATCCCTCTGCAAGATATCTCACTATTTTTGACTTTTCTGAGCCTGTCAAGTCCTTCTTTTGACCCATTTTGCCAAAGGAAAGGAAGTTGCCTAATAATTATGCACACCTGATACAGGGTGTTGATGTCATTAGACCACACCCCTTCTCATTACAGAGATGCACATCACCTAATATGCTTAATTGGTAGTAGGCTTTCGAGCCTATACAGCTTGGAGTAAGACAACATGCATAAAGAGGATGATGTGGTCAAAATACTCATTTGCCTAATAATTCTGCACTCCCTGTACAGTTGAATATTCTCAAAAAAAAATACACACTTTCCATCATGAGCATTTGACTTTATTCACTACAGAGTCAGAAATGACTGTTGCAGCCATTACATAGCCGTATTCATCGAAGAGATGTTACACTGAAGTTTCTTATTCTTCATGCTGTTAACAATAATTAAAAACAAGTTACTTTCAGATTTGATTGCCACAGATAGCTTCTCAGAGCCCCATCCCTCTTTTGTGAAAAGTGCTTTGCATTGCTTGGATATTCCACATCAGAATACAACAATGTTTATAATTACTGTATTCTGAATACACATTCAGAATGATGAAAGCTCAAATCCAGCCCGTGATACATTATGTATTTATGCAGAAAAGACAGGGGGAAAAATATTTTTGTCTGACTAAGCAAGCAAAAACAACACATTAATCTTTTTCATGCTCTATGTCTCAGCCATCCTCCTATTTGTTCCCTGATTTATACATCGATTACAGCTGAGTAGTCTTTAATGGAGCCAATGAAACCTTATCACATCAAATAAAGAGCTAATATGTGTTCCTCAACAGTTTATCCATTAAGGAATGAGACTGATGGGGAGATAATTACCGTGTTTTACCTCAGGCAATATTGTTCTCACCTTCAGAGTAACTTCCCTAGTGCGAGTACGCAGCTTGTTCACTTGCGTCTCTGCAATATCTGCTCGTTCCTCAGCATCATCAAGTTCATGCTGCACTTTGCGGTATTTGACCAGGTTGGAGTTGGCTTGTTGCTCCTATGAATAGAAGATGGAGTTTGATGTAGTGGAACCAGATATGGGAGAGATTCTTGGCTGCATTGAATGACTGAGGAATTTTGGCAAACAATGTTCTAGGCACACAAAAGATTTGGCACGTTTTCAATAGTATGGAAACTAATGCCTCTGTAATCTAGAGAGATAAGGTTGTATAGAACCAAGGGAATTGGACTTCCTAAGTACATTGGAGAAGTTGAATTACTAAAGTGTTGTTTTGGAATTATATTTTTAAATTGCAGTTATGGCACAGGAGTAACACAGACACAAATAGACCATTAAGGGTTATTACAGAACCAAAGGAAACGAATTGAATAGGATTAGCATTCTAATGCTTTTTAAACTGCTGGAATCCCTATGCAGATTCATACTTACTGCCTCCTCAAACTGACGCTTGTAGCTCTTGACTTTGCTCTGCAACTTGTCAATCAGTTCCTGCATTCGTGCCAGGTTCTTCCTGTCCTCTTCAGTCTGAAATGTAATAATCAGATATTTGGTTCATCCCATATATGTTACCACCACATTACTGTATAAAAGTTTTCTGATCAATTAAACTTGATTTAGCAGATTTCCAAAATAATGGGCATTTTTTTTAATTGTGACTCCACCCCCTCTCATCCATGAAATTGAGGTTTTGTTTTATTGCAAGTAATGTCATTTACATCAGTTATGTAATTACACAAATTGATTCAAAGGATGTACATTTGGATTTAACATAGCTAACGGCTGGATTTAATAGACATACCCTTCCTCTAACTGGGCAGCTAAACTGAGATTCTACTCATATTCCACAAAAACTTCTGAAGCGCTCTTTTACTTTTTGGAAATATATCCTCCCCCTTCCTGATTTATCTATAGATACATACAGTAGGTGCCCATTTTGAGCAAAGTATTCAAATTTGATTCCTATTATCAAGCTTTCCTTTAACTGATAGAAATGTACTGGAGAAGGTGACATTGGGACAATAGAGTTTGATTTGGGGATACAATAAGAGAATGATGTGAAAGATCTCTAGCCTAAATCTTGGTTTCTTGTACTATTTACTGAAGCTTAGGTTCAGCTTATTGACTATTTTGGTCAATAGCTTTAAAAGCCTATTTGCTATGTAATCCAATTGATAATCATGTAGCCAAAGTGATGAAGACATGATATGACATGACTCCCCTCCGCCCTGTGCGCGCCCACAGAGAGGGCCTCCTCAGGGTGCCTCCTGTCAAGGAATGTCGACTGGTGGCCCCCAGGGGGAGGGCCTTCTCTGTGGGTGCTCCGGCGTTATGGAACCAACTGCCGGTTGAGCTCCGGATGGCATCAGACCTCCGATCCTTCCGTCGCGGGTTGAAGACCCATTTATTTGAACTAGCGGGTCTGGCCTGATGGGGGTACATGGGTTTTTTATAGGTTTGTTTTATTATTCTTGTTTTAACTTGGGCATTAATTTAATTGTCTTTTAATGTTTGTACTGTTATTTATATTTATGCCCTGTGAACCGCCCTGAGTCCCTTTGGGAGAAGGGCGGTATAAAAAATCTCAATAAATTAAATTAAATTAAATATGATACCAATCAGTTTTGTCTATGGAACAAAATCACAAATCCACATTAAAGGGAGGACAATACTTCTTGCTCTCACTCCAAATGAAACAGTCTTGGGGTTTGCTATCTCCTGAAGAACTCTGAATTACTGCTAAAATGGTGGGAGATCTGCAGGCAAAAAGGTAAGTTTCACTTTTGTATAATGCTCCCCCTGTGCTTTTGTTGGTTTTTCACTCTGTGTTAATGAAAATGGATCTGAGGAATCAACATGAAGATGATGCAACTTGTACCTGGTAAGTCAGTTCTTTAACTCTTCGCTCGTACTTGCGAATGCCCTTCTGACTCTCTGCATTCTTCTTTTGTTCTATATCCAAGTCACCTTCTAGTTCTCGTACCTGAATAAGACCGAACAGCACAGTTAAGTTCTTTTTCCTTCTTACTTGGCTCAGAAAACAAAAAACTATATTGGTTGTCATGCTTCACAAAGCACTAGAAATCCACATAGATTGTAGTGGACTATAACATGAGGATGGATTATTGCCTCTACAACAGAGCCTCCTTGCACATATGATTTCATTTAACTTTAAATGGTTTCAGACCCCACTGAATCCAAGCTTTTATTTACTGTACTGGGATTATTGGCGACATAATCCACAAGAAAATTAGGTTTTTGCCAGAAAAAGTAGATGTTCTCTTAAATACTAACCCTGGCTTCCAGTTTCTGAATCTGCTTCTTGCCCCCTTTAAGAGCAATTTGCTCAGCTTCATCCAGCCTCATTTGTAGGTCTTTGATGGTCTGTTCCATATTTTTTTTCATCCGCTCCAGATGGGCACTTGTATCTTGTTCTTTCTTCAGTTCCTCTGCCATCATGGCTGCCTGATAGGGACAACAGCCCAAAAATAATTATGTAGCATTAAAACTAGCTACTGTGATTGATTACGAGAATTACAATTAATGTATCTGGAGGGCACTAGGTTGAAATAAGCTGGCTTCCAATGTCAGTAGTATCCTACTATCAAGTATTAGATATTACCAAACGCTGAGTTCCCCATCAACAATAGTTGCTAGATGCTACTCATAAATACCTATTTTCATTGTGTATTTTCTATTAAGCTCCATAGAAAATAATTCTGGGAAACACCGGGGAAGGAAACTGCCACACCAGTAAAGACCTATATAAAAAATCAGTGTGGCCCTTACAATATTCCCACCCCTGCTCCTGAGGCCCCTTACATCAGTGATGGCTTTTTTAGCCTTTTCTTCAGCATTTCGACATTCCTGCACAGCTTCTTCCACTTCAGTGCTCAGCTGTGAAATGTCTGTCTCCATCTTCTTCTTCTGATTAATTAGGCTTGTATTCTATTTGGGAAGAGAACAGTAAACCATTTTTGCTTCCGATCTTGAACTCATGCCAATATTTATTTATTTATTTATTTATTTGATTTTATATACCGCCCTATTCCCGAAGGACTCAGGGCGGTTTACAGGGCGAGTTAAAACAATACAAATAAGTACACTTTAAAATAGAATTAAATAAGACTAGCCCACAATTAAACAAATTAAAATTAAAATTAAAATTAAAATAATTAAAATTAAAATTAAAATTAAAATAAATTTAAATTAAAACCCCCTCAGTCCAGGCCAGCAAGATCAAACAACCAAGTTTTAAGGTCCCGGCGAAACAAGCGAAGGTCTGGGGCAGTCCGAAGTTCTACCGGCAGTTCATTCCATAGGGCAGGCGCACTCACAGAGAATGCCCTCCCCCTTGGAACTATCCATCGGCATTCCCTAACCGGCGGAACTCTAAGGAGGCCCTCCCTGTGGGAGCCCACAGGACGCTGGGAGGCTGATGCTGGCAGCAGGTGCTCCCTGAGATAATCCGGACCCATGCCATTTAGGGCTTTATAGGTCATCACCAGCACCTTGAATCTCACCCGGGGGAGAATTGGAAGCCAATGCAGCTCACGGAGAAGAGGTGTTACATGAGAGTATCAGGAAACTCCCATTACTACTCGCACAGCTGCATTTTGCACCAGCTGAAGCCTCCGAGCGGTCCTCAAGGACAGCCCCATGTAGAAAGCGTTGCAGTAGTCTAACCGGGAGGTAACGAGCACATGAGTGACTGTGCGTAGGGCATCTCGGTCCAAATAGGGTCGCAACTATAGTTGCTATCCCTGCTTGAAAATACATTCTTCGGCTCACCTGGGTGTGTAATAGATTGACTCTTTCTGTTGCCTCTATAAGCTCCTGTTCAGCCAATTTCCTTCCACGTTCTGCCTGTTCCAAGGATGCCCGCAGCTCTTCCACTTCAGCCAGCAATAGGTTGTTACGCCTCTCCAAGGCACCTGCCTGCTCCTTCAGATCATCATTATAGCGTAGAGTGTCATCCAGTTCAATCTGCACGTCCTGTGGATCATATCGGAGAAGTCAGTTTTAACACAAGCAAAAATAAAACAGTTGTTTTGCAAAACTCAAAAAACCATTAAAGATGGCAAACAATGATTCCCTATAGTGAACACAAAGAAAGAGGATGAGCAACCTGCAGCTCATGAGCTACATAAAGATTTTCAGCACCAGTGTCCCAAAATCATACTGCCTCATGACAAACCACTGACTTTCTATTGCACTTAGCTTATGGGACTGAAATAATGTTCTTCACAATGCATTACGTTTCTAGATAATAAATCCAGTCTGAGGGGAGAAACATATTCCCCATAGGGGAAAAAACACTAACAATTTTAGCTCTATCTCACTGTTACTTTCAGTGCACAATGCTTTGCATTCTCTGCAGCCCTTGAAGACAGAAAAATAACAACACATGATACTTCCAAATAAAACTGCCACCTTTTAATATAAGCTGATAATCATTGAGAAGATTGCAAAAGAGAGCTCCAGCTGGCTGATAGACTACATTTACTTGAGAAATGATTAAGACAGACCTTCAACTGGGATTGGAGCTGCCGCACCAGTTTCTGAGACTCAGCAGCTTGACGATTGGCATGACTCAGCTGGATCTCCATCTCATTGAGATCTCCCTCCATTTTCTTTCGCAACCTGACAGCCTCATTTCTGGCCTTGGCTTCAGCATCCAATGAGGCCTGCATAGAATCCATGGCTCTCTGGTGATTACGCCTGGAAGAAAAAAAGAAAAGTGCTTAGTAGGAGGCACTTAATTCATCAGCCTAGTAAAACTGAATCATCGGTGCAGCCTTGCTTTCTCAACAGTGCCTCTGAGAATAGATTTCCTCACTTGCCATGAAAATCTAATAATACCACTGCAATCCATACCATAAAGTATATAACAGGTTCTCCAATATGTCATATTTCTACCTTAAATTTTCAAATTCTTCATCTTTCTCTGCCAGTTTCCTATCAACATCAGCTTTGATCTGGGACAGCTCCAACTGGATGCGCAGGGTTTTGCTCTCCTCATGTTCCAGGGCACCCTTAAATCACAAATAAATATAAATAGTGATAAAACTCAACAGACGTTCACTTCCCTTCAATGTGCTATAACCTGATTGTGAATTGGTATCGACATTTGATTTGTGCTTAGATTGTAAGCCGCCCTGAGTCTTCGGAGAAGGGCGGGATATAAATGGGATTAAAAATTTCTGATTGTTGTCTTCCTTTTTTTAAAAAAAATCTATTTTTTTAAAAGAGATTAATTCTCAAAATGACTTCCATCAACAAAGCTATGTGTCAATGCTGCTAACATCTAATGTTATTGCTTGACAAGAGATGAAGAAGTAGCCATTTCATATGTTAAACATGTGTATTGCTTTAAGAGGTTGAGTTTAAGGTTGGGAGGGGGGAAGAGGAGGATTGTACCTTCAAGGCCATCTGAAATTAAAGAAGATAAGAACTTGGCCGGTTTTCTAATGGAAGGGAAACTGATTCTTTAAATTAATTGGAGAATATGATTAATGTCAAAATTATAAAGGTGGAGAATTGTGTTTTAATATATTGTGCAAGGGGCGGAGAATTCAGATTCCAGCTTCCTTAGAGCAAGCATTTGCCGGTGTATGAGGCTAAATAAAGGACTTTTAAGGTAAACAATGCCTCAGAGTCACTTGAAAAGCCCATACATCGGAAACTTGACACTATGGTTGTGATTGATGAAAATTAAAGTCCAAACAATTGGACACCATATTACTTATTTGTGGATTAGGCAGGCTCCAATAGTTCTCAGGAATTAGGAGATCTTTATGGAAAAGCTAGAAATATATTTTTCTGATCTCTAGGTGCTATTTCAGACCCAGATAAATGGCCTGCTTCTACTGTAGTTTTATTTACTGGGTTTTAAATAATGGATCAAAGACACATGGAGCAAATAGCAAAAGGCAACAGCCAGATTGGGAAGAACAGAAAAAGGGTTTGTTACAGGTCCTGTTGTTCTTGGACAATTGGATAATTGCTCTACTTAAACCATAATCTTTTTTTAAAAAAAATCATGATTTGCTGAACAAACTGGTTTATGTAAAAGCAAGACACTTATTCATTATGTTTATACCAAGCCAATGTACTCTTTTACAGTTCCACCAATTATTTCATTTTTACCTCATATTACACTATTCCTTTCACACCCAATTCTTTGCAGCCTCCATTGTAACTGGGAAGTGATTTGGATATTACTCATATTGCTTGGTATACAGGTCACATTTAAATATTTATTGACTATGGCACAACAAGCTGGTTCATATACTGTGTTAAATCTTAATCCATGATTTACAGATCAATGCAATGAATACATTTAATATGTTAAATCCAAACCAAGTAAAGCATAATCCCTGCTGATATTTAAGTTTAAATAATAACAAAGTTTACCACAATCATTCAAGTGCTTACCTCAGCTTCCTCTAAGGCTGCTTGGATGTCACTCTTTTCAGCCTCCAAGCCTTTCTTCAGTTTCTCAAGTTCATGGATGGTTTTTCCACTCATGCTAATTTGATCAGTTAGGTCCATTATCTCCTCTAAAGAGACCAAGACAGATATTATACACTTATTTGTAATCTGGAAACCTGGGTGACCCCTACCTATTGTTTACATTCTCTACTATATTCAAAATCAAATTTAACTTCTAGCCTATAATGCTAAACTCAGTTATGCCAGAACAGCAATCTCATGTTATTAGGGGTAAAAGAAGGTTTTGATCACATTATGCTTATTTACTGGTTTATAGAATGCTACCATTTATTCCTACCTGTATTTCCTACTTTTCAGAAAACAAATCACCTCAAAATCAGAAAAAGAACCATCTTTGTTCTAAACCTTTCTCTGCCTGCTTGTATAGAAGCCAGTTCATACACTCAAGTGATAAACTACCTAGAATTGAATGTATAACAATCTAAATTCTGAGCCATGCTGAATTAAGTATGGATAAACATATTGGTTTATTTTAAAAAAAGGCACAAAGGAAGGATATTAGAAAACTGAATTATTTCTTCTACTGTTTCTATCTTCTGGCCTTGTTCTGCTTTTGCCTTAAGGATAATTTTAAAAAAGTTATACTGTGCCATTTAGAAGTGATTCAGCCTGGAGAAGGGCGGGATATAAATGGAATTAAAATAAATAAATAAATAAAAATACCTTGCAGATTCTTGTTCTCACGCTTGAGAGTCTCTAGATTCTCCAGGGACTCTTCATAAGCATTCTTGAGCTTGAAAAGTTCTGTGCTCAGGCTACGGGACTCTTTCTGAGAAGATTCCAGCTCTGCTTGTGTTTCCTCATATTTCTGTTTCCACTCAGCAATGATCCTGTCAAAGCCGCGTTGTTTCTTGTCCAAAGCAGCAGCAGCTGAGTTAGCTCTCTCCAGATCAATGGACAGATCCTCTATTTCAGTCTGAAGACGATGCTTTGTTTTCTCCAGAGAGGAACATTTGGCATGGGCTGCTTCCACAG
The DNA here is from genome assembly GCF_947247035.1 of Vipera ursinii. Classification (NCBI taxonomy): domain Eukaryota; kingdom Metazoa; phylum Chordata; class Lepidosauria; order Squamata; family Viperidae; genus Vipera; species Vipera ursinii. The sequence goes on from NC_139516.1 coordinate 32,336,393, forward strand.
CCTCTTCTGCCTCTTGTAGACGGATGGCCAGCTTCTTCCTGAAATTTGCCAATCATCCTGATTAGATAGGGAAGTTATTGGCACACAAACTGGAGACAAAACTTTTCTGAAGTAGTTTCTGAACACTACTACTTCCAATGCATGGTGTCCTGCAACAACAACTCCTAATATGGAATTTTTCCCCTCCTTTCACTGCAAAGATGTTAATAGGCATCACTGTGATACCAAAGTGCTTCCCTCTATCAAAGAATTCTAATACTTAGAATATATTTAGTGTAAATGACTATTAGAGGAACTCACTTGGCTTCCTCTAATTCCTCTGTCCTCTGGATGGCATCTGTTTCATATTTGGTCCTCCACTGGGCCACTTCAGCATTGGCTTTAGACAAAGAGCGCTGGAGCTCCCCCTTGGCTTCTACCTCCTCTTCATACTGTTCCCGCAGAAGGTCACAGTCATGGCGGGATGCTTGCAAAGCATGAGCCAAAGCATTTTTGGACTGAAAAGTTGAAAATTGTTTCGATTAAAATAAAACCAATTCTTTATCAAGCAGTTAATATTCCAGCATTCTCCATGCCAAATAAAAATGGGATTTGATATGTTCCTATATATGCATTTTGACCAATTAAGCATTGTGGCATGGCTTGCTGCTGCATATTTATTGGATGTATATGCTTTCTACTCCCATAACGGAGCTATGAAGGTAATTATTGGTTAGGATAGCCATGGTTTATGAGAAGAATAGGGATGTGTACAGTGCAGAGATCTGGTTTCTGCTGTACACAGAAATAAAATTCTATGTGTATCGCTATTCACATATTTATTACTTGCTTATACATAACAAAACATAACTCTGGGAAGCATACAATTAAAAAAAACACTATAATTTTTGAACTCTGGGTTTTTTTCCTTCCATATTTTCAGATCATTGAAAATTTGGCTACTCTTATATTGGTTTTGAGATGAAAAGGCATCTGCCCAATGCTTATACAGCCATTTTGTCTCATCAAGAATGGCTGATTCCTGCTTACTCACTAACATCATTTGCATGATATCAGCAGAGGGAAAGGAGAAAAGTAGGGGCATATGTGGTGCAGTCAGAATCTATAATGTCTTAATGTAGCTATGCAAAACAATTTCTAAAATGACAGGAAAAGATTGCAAAACTTCCCCAAATTGTGCCGTCTATTCAGAAATACCCACTCTTAAATTTCAAAGTGGTATATATTTTTAGTAATGGAGTAAAAAAGATACTATATCTAGACAGAAACCCTTCTTTTTTCTGCTTAATTCATAGGCTCTAAGATTTGATCTGGTTTTTAACAACATCAATATGAATCTAGGAAAATCAGTTGCTCATTACCACAGATCTAACCTCTATATGTTTAAATAATCACCTTGGTCTCTTCTTCTAGCTGCCTTTTGAGTTCCTCAATGGTTTGGGTAAAGGAAGTTTTGCCCCGACTCAGCTGGTTTATAAGAGATTCTTTCTCTTCAAGAAGCCGACTAAGTTCACCTGATTTTGTAAAAAAATATATACATATCACGGTCAAATTTGTTCATCATAGTACTCATAGTTTTCAATTGCTTTGGTATCAAAAATAGACAGCAAATTTCAGGATTGGTCCTGACTTCCAATGGATATTCTGTGAGTTCAACAGAAAAACTGAAAGCTGTATCTTTTCAAGAAAATGAAGCTAGTTGATAGGGCTTTGATAACAGCATATCAACATGGTTCTTGGTTACTCTGTCATATTTGCTGTTATCATCCTGGGCTTTATGAATGTGCTGACAGATCAGTTAATAATAACTCTTCATCTTTTTCTTAACTAATCGTTAAGAAACATTAATGAAACAATTACAACAAATGTGGATAATTTATATGCCCTCCTAGAGGTTAATGAAATACAATAGTTTTCATTATTAATCATGCTGGCCAAGATGGCTTGCAGTTGTATTTTATACCCTTAATGAAGACAAAAGAATAACTTTCTCCCCTAAAAACCTCCACCAGTGAGCCATTATAAGGCTGAGAAACCACACATTAAGTTCAAATTCAATACACAGAGATTTCTCCACAACTTCTGCTAATCACAGATTCAAGAGAGAACAACATTCCTATACCTCGGGTAATTTCAAAAGGTAATATTTCAATGACAGATCACAGTGGCTGAAATTTCCTCTTCTACCTACTTTTGGAATTGCACAAATTCCCTTTTTTGTTTGTTGTTTGTTTGTTTGTTTGTTTTTCATTTGTTCCAAACCACATTTCCTCAGTGTTCTGCAGCAGCTTTAGTTCTTCATATGCCATAAGATATATCCAGTATTAATATCAATGATCAATGCTATATTACTAGATTGATCCCACCTTGGGGACACCCATTACAGGTACTATTCAAGAGTAAAAACTGCTACACCAGATTTGAGAGCTTAGTCTTTTCCCAGGATCTAGAAAGTGTTTGCATAACGTACCACTTTCAGTCTGCAGTCTCCCACGTTGGGTGCTCACTTCAGCCAGCTGACGCTGGAGCTCATCCACCTTTGACTTGGCTTCACTTAGCTGATCTTCATATGTCCGGCAGAGTTTCTCAGCATTTGCCTGAAACAGGAAGAAAAGAGCTGATAGGTTCTGGAATTGTTTAAGAATTAAATAAAAAAAGAACAGGTCCGGTGTAGGTTAAGAATTCTACTCCATGGTTCAGCTCTGGTGTTATATAGTGGCAAGTTTGTTAGCTTCCCAATTGAATGTACAGCTGGGAAGCATGAGGCATCCTAAGAAGAGTTATCTGCTGCTTTTTTCCATCAGTCATTCAGAATCCCGATCAGTAAAAGAAACTACTGGAATGCACTGAAGATAAGACATTCAGAAAGTGGAAGAAGAGTTGTTGAAATACAGTATCTGATTTCTGCATTAGATAAATCTGATTTGTATTTCCAAACTGAAGGAAGACTGTCATCTTTTTTATCGTAACAATTCTTTGTTAGGAAAACTTAGGTTTTGCAATTTCCATAATTAATGTCAACTGATTTTCCAAAAAACAGATTTATTTCTAGCTTTGTATCATTCATTCTGCTTATGTTAGTCCTAAGGTTGGCTAAAATTATGCTGAGCAAAAATTTGTTTTCAGTCTGTATTCTGAGATTATTTAACTATTGTGACACTTTTTAACCAGGTCTCTTGGGTTTTTTTCAGCCATTAAGTCTAGAATCTTGATAAGATAAATGTTCTCAATACTTTCTCTTTTGAACCAAATATATGCTTTTTAACATTTCAAAAGTACCTATATGTTCTTAGAATTATATATGTCTTCACATGAAGCCAGCTCCAAAGAGACTGTGCCAACCATCATGGTTGGCTGGAGAATTTGGGGAGTTGAAATCCACACATTTTAAAGTTGCCAAGTTTGAGAAAGACTAGTCTAAGCAGAAAAGCAAGAACTAGCATAATGCAAAGTGTTGACACAAAGTCCAAAGTAGCAACTGTAGGAGGAATAAACCCTCCATCATACTGATAGCTCTTATATGAGACATTCACCCCACAATAACTCTCCCCTGCTATCCATTAATACACAAACAATAAGTTAATAGAATTCCACATGACTCAACCATTCACCTTGTTCTTTGTGAGGTAGTCAATGTTGGAAGCTAGATCATCCACCTCCATCTTTAATTCACTCTTCTCCTTTTCTAGCTTTTGCTTGACACGCTGCAAGTTGTCAATCTGCTCCCCCAGTTCAGCCACTGAGTCAGCATGCTTCTTGCGCAGGGTGGCAGCAGTTGACTCATTCTGCAAGGTGGCTTCTTCCAGGTCCCTGCGTAATTTCAAGAATTCTGCTTCACGTTTCTTGTTCAGCTCTATTTGACAGGCTGTGGCACCTCCTGCCTCTTCAAGCCTCTCACTCAGCTCTTCCAGCTCGTGAGCTACTTCTGCTCTTTGCTTTTCCACTTTGGCTCTGGCAGCTCGCTCTGCCTCAAGCTCCTCTTCCAGCTCCTCAATTCGGGCCTGTAAAAAGAAAACAAATGACAGAAAAATCTTTCCTGTTTCTGCCAGAAGCCAACTTGTTTGTACCATTTCTACCTGGGTTTTCACCAACATATGGACCACATTAACCCTAGATGACCAATGGATTACTTAAGAATCCTCACTAACTACATGGAATGTTAACCCACTTTGCCACAAATAATATGCTGAAAGGGGAAAATACTTCAACCTTTCTTTCAATTGTATTAATATTTTGTTCCTCATCAGATTATTGGTATATAATCAGAAAAATGGATTTAACATAAAAGCATTAAATACGGACAGAGGAACATCCTCATAATTTATTTGATTTCTCTTGTGTATGAAGTAGGGTTGACATATTTTTTTTCCCTTTAGGACCAACAGTTGATTGAGGCAGATAAGCAGTCCTTTTCTCATGAATGAAGGCAAATATATGTGTCCCAAGATAATGTTGCATGATCCAATCTGGGCTGGTCACCGGGATCATAGATTTTGTCTTCCGAGCTTTAGTCCTAGTCCTTTTCTCATTGTTGTCATTTTTCTTTCGCAATATCAGCAAAAGAAAAAAAAACAATCTTCAGACTGCTTTTGAGGGACTAGGAATAGAAATTATGATGCTTAAGACAACCCTTGAAGTAACCCAACTAAGATGGTCCATCTACAGCCTACATTTAAACCTATATATATTTACCTGAAGTTCTTTAATTTTTTTCTGCAGCTGAATTCCAAGAAGCTGTTCATCTTCAATTCTTGAATTTAATTGGTTTATTTCAAAGTCTTTCCTACAGAAAAATAAATAAATGTAACTTGTGCATCTTATTATACTTATAATGTTTGATTCTTTAACTATTGTGACAATCTGTGAAGTCCTTTTTGCTCTCTTGCAAACAATCAAGCTCAGAGAGCAACAAGGACTCCACAGTTCATTTCTGAGCTACATATATTCTCTTTTAATGTGATAATCATTCACTTTAAGGTCTCGGGCAAAGAGGAAGATCATTTGCCTCTTGCTTCTATTTTTCTTGAAGGCAAAATTAGCATCCCAAATAGCTGCAATCTGCAACCCTTCATCTTACCTTTTCTCTATTCTTCTAACCTGTCCGAAAGAAACTTTTAATTGAAACTAGGAAAATCACTACAAGCAAGAGAGGTAAGTCAAAAATTTTGTTTTTCTGAAATCAATAGGGTATAACATTATCTGTTGGCTATTGTCTGAAACTGAACATTTCTCCTGCAAGCAAAATTTTCACAGTGCCTTTTGTTAACAAGATTTATTTAGCAACTGAATTATTACTTATACCAAACTAACTTATTTCTTGAAATATCTTAGGGTGGAGATGTACTCCATTCCTTCTTAATGATCTTCCTATGAAGTAGTGATGAAACAGGCATCTTTACAGCTATTTGTTTTCCAAATCATATGAATTTTATGGGCTTGTCAACAAACTCTAAAATATATTTATTTATTTATTTATTCGTTTTATATACCGCCCTTCTCCCGGAGGACTCAGGGCGGTGTACAGAGCAAAGTAAGTATACAATAAACCAACAATAAAACAAATAAAACCCCAGATCTACAAATAAAACCCCAAATCTATCAGGCCAGGCCGGCTTGCTGGAATAGATAGGTTTTTAAATCTCGCCGAAAGGTGCGAAGGTCGGGGGCCATCCGGATTTCGGCTGGTAAGCGGTTCCAGAGGATTGGTGCACCCACCAAGAATGCTCTCCCCCTGGGGGTCACCCGGCATTCTCTGACCGGTGGCACCCTGAGGAGGCCCTCTCTGTGGGAGCGCACAGGAGGGAGGGGTGTTGACGCTGGCAGTAGGTGCTCCCGTAGGTATTCCGGACCCATGCCATGTAGGGCTTTGTATGTCATCACTAGCACCTTGAATTTCACCCGGAAGGCAACTGGAAGCCAGTGCAGCTCACGAAGCAGAGGTGTAATATGGGAGTATCGGGGAGCCCCCAAAAGCGTCCGTGCAGCTGCACTCTGTACCAGCTGAAGCTTCCGAGTGATTCTCAAGGGCAGTCCCATGTAAAGAGCGTTGCAGTAGTCAAGACGAGAGGTCACAAGTGCATGGGTGACTGTACGTAAGGCATCCAGGTCCAGATAGGGTCGTAGCTGGCGCACCAGACGAACCTGAGTGAAAGCCCCCCTAGTCACAGCTCCTATGTGATCTTCTAAGGAGAGCTGTGAATCTAGGAGGACACCCAGGTTGCGAGCCCTATCTACGGGGGGCAGTAACTCGCCCCCAATATTAAGGGATGGAATACTCTGAATATCCTGACATGCTGGTATGTACAGCCATTCAGTCTTGTCCGGGTTGAGTTGAAGCCTGTTCCTCCCCATCCATTCCCGGACCGCTTCCCTATTGCATCTTTTTCTTTTCATATGCATTTAAAGAATGCCTCGTATACAAGAGCTATCTTCTCAAGATGGCTTTAGGCAATGCAGTATAACAATAATTCTGTGTAGTCTGTTAGTATTGCTTAAAAGTTCTAAGGTGGAATAAGAATGATTAAAATAGTAACAATAGATAGCAGTACTTGATTCATAATATCTTCTGCCATTAAAATATTATAAAGAAAGTATTAAAATAAACAGTAAAGTAAAAGTAAAGAGAATATTATAAAGAGAGCCAATTTGGTCTAGTGGTTAAGGCACCAGGCTAGAAAGCGGGAGTCTGTGAGTTCAAATCCTGTCTTAGCCATGAAAACCAAACGGTGACTTTGGGCTAGTCATTCACTCTCAGACCAACTTACTTCACAATACCATTGTGGGGAAAATAGGAAGAGGAAGGTGTGTCAGATATGTTTGCCACCATGAGTTAATTGTAAAAATAATAAAGGTGGGATACAAATAAATAAATAAAACTTAAATAGCAGAGTATGCATAATATGGTTTGGTTGTCTATAGAGCATTTTGAGAAACTGCATGCTTACTTTTTGAGTTTCTCCTCAAGCTGCTGCTTATCATTCTCCAGATCCATCACAGATTCTTGTGTTAGTTTTAAATCACCTTCTAGCTTGCGCTTTGCTCTTTCCAGGTCCATCCGTATCTTCTTTTCTTGCTCTAAAGCACTTTCCAGCTAGAAAACACAAAAACCATAAAATAGTAGGAAAAAATGGCACTGCAATATCCATGCCAATTTCAGTGATGTGGATACCAAAAAATAGGCGGTGCCAATTTTTTTGGTATCCACATAATTGAAATTGACATGGGTATAAAAAATGTTCCAGGATTTCCTAAAAAAAAGGATATGGGTTACATCCAGTTATATTATTACAGGTTGTCCACCCATGATATACTACATAATATTAAGACTAGACAGGAGTTCTTCCATTGTGACAGTCCATTGTCATGTGTTAACTCACATCATCTACTTGCTGTTCCAGCTTGACTTTGGCTTTGGTTAGAGTATTGACTTTGTCTTCCTCAGCTTGAAGGTCATCCAAAGCTTGCTGGTGGGCCTCCTGTAGTGCCTTTTTCTCCTTGGTTAACTTAGCAATGATTTCATCCAAAGCAGCCATTTCTTCAATCAGGTTTTTCACCTAGGATAATATGATCAGATATCTTAAGCCTTAGAGGGCTATATTCGTAACATGGCAGAATGAAAATTAGTAAAAATTTAAAGTTCACTTTCCTTTGCGAAAGTGTAAAGCTAACCATATTAGTTCCAGATTCCATTAGAACACAACAGAGGATGTGTGTAATTACGTCTCATCCTTCCCAATAATCTACACCAAAAGTGCATAATTTCTGTTATATGAGATTAAAGAAAACAGAACATTCTCTTGTTGCTGATAGGCTTCTGAATGCTATTAAGAACTGAAATAGCTTAATGCTTTTTAGGGATTTACCTGAGCTGTAGGTGAATCTCTATAGTTAAATGCAGTAAAGAGTTTCAACTGCTACAGATAAATATACATTTTGTATACACTACATGAGCAATCAAGACAGTTTATGTCCTTATTCTTATTTACTCCAGTTTTGCTCACCTTATCCCAAAGATGCTTTTTTCATGAGGCAACTGGACTTTCTATTTTTTCTTTGAAGACATTCTGCTTCTCATCCAAGAAGCTTCTTCATCTCTGACTGGATGGTGGGGAATGTCAGAACTAAGAAGCTTCTTGGATAAGAAGAGAAAGGTCTTCAAAGAAAAAAAAAAGAAAGTCCAATTGCATCGTGGAAAAAAGCATCTTTGGGCTAACAATGACCTGGATGACTGAGAATCTCCATAGACATTTTGCTCACCTTGTTTTCTGTGGCATGCTTCTCCTTCTCCACTTTGGCCAGGGTGATCTCTAGGTCATCAATGTCTTTCTTCAGTTCAGCACACTCATCCTCCAGTTTTCGTTTCTTAGCAGTCAGCTCAGCATTCATTTCCTCTTCATCTTCCAGACGCTCCATCAGTTCTTTCACTTTGGATTCCATCTGAATTTTGGTCTTAATCAAGAGATCACATCTCTCTTCCGCATCAGCCAAATTATCTTGCTCCTGTGAGGAATATCCAAAGGGGCACATTGCCACTCTAATAGTTGTTAGTTAAAGCTTAAAACTGTAGGAAAATGAATGTTAAAAGCTATGATTATTTTATAGATAGTTGTCATTTATGGACATTTAAAAGTGATTCTCACTTCATTTGAGTGCCTTCATCTTTTCCCTGGAAGAAAAATCTGGCCCATTCATTTGTGAAAATTTTATCACAGTGTTTGTAGACATATACTCCTCGTTTGACCTAGTATGGAGTGGTCTTATAGCTTTAGAACATCTATTAAGTATGTAAAGGAATGTCTGTCTGTAAATGTTTACAGTCATATTCAATCCCAGCTTCCACCTAGAACATGTATCAATGGCCAAGCTCATCTGGAATGCTTAACTACATAAGTTACTCACTGCTTGAAGCTGTAGCGACAAATCATTCTTTTCCTGGATTATGCTGACTTGTTTCTCTTCCAGTTCCTTCCGTTTAGCTTCTGACTTCTCCAGAGCTTCCTTCAATTTCTGGAATTCCTCTTTGAGGTTAGCCATTTCCTTCTCAGACTGAGCTGACTTGAGGAGAGGCTTGATCTTAAAGAAAAGTTTCATCCAAGACCAGTGTTTCACAGCATTAAAAGCACGGATGTTCCACTGGATGGTATAGAGGGCCTCTCTGGGAGGAATTAACAAAACATATTAAAAATGGAAATCTATAGGATCAGAGGCAGGTCATCTACACTTCTGTCTAAAATTATGATCAAACTGAAGATTCTGAGAGGAAAATAGAAAGAGAAGGTGAAAATACTGGGCTATAATTTATATGCAGATTTTTAAAAAATGTTTAATGTTTCTCCTTCTGAAAAGCAAAATATTGATAGGAGTGTTATTGAAATTAACAGATACGATAAAGAGAAAGGGACCTCCTTCACAAAGATGTCTCACTAATCAATAAAATTTATAATATCCCAATGGATATTAAGTATTCAGTTCTTGAAGACATTAATCGAGACAAAGGGTTCAAACAGCAACAAGTTTATTCTCAGTCAGAACATGCAGCTATTTATACGGTTGGCCTCTAGGTGGTGACCAATAGATTTAAAGCAGCAGTTTCCCTCCCCAAACCTACTTAACAGACTGGAGACAGCAAGTCTAGCTCAGCCAGCAACCGTTACATAACATACAAAAGTAGGTCAGCCATTAAGCAAGCAGTTACACATAAAGCAAGTGATTTAAGCATTAAGTATTACAGATAGCATTAAGCAAAAGTATGTGCATGGGTAATTTTGTTGTTATACCTTCTGGTGATGATTAACTTGTACTCAATTCGCATGAGGCGCCCACGCATCCTGGCCTGCAGGAGGGTGATAATCTTAGCCAGCCGTTCATCTCGCATCTCTTCCAGTAGACCCAGCAAACCAGCTTTGAAAAATACCTGAATTTAAGGAAGATTTATTATACTAAAGATATAATTGATTTCATGTTGATTTTGAATAATATATTTCAACAATTCTGAAGAATAATTCTCTTGTGCTGTTTGCATTTAATTTTTGACTAATTAATGAATCATAATTAGAAGACATTCTAGGCTTAATTCACCATAAGCTACTTTGAGATTCTAAAATAGTCTTATTCAGAAACAAAATATTTTTTGTTTCTAAATTTTATGTTATTATATTTTATTTCCTTATGAAATGTTTTGATTTATTTTTTGCTTATATATTTGCATTTCAGCTTTCTTCTTTATGGTAGATACTGAATATAAGGTATATGAAGCTAACAGTCAAGAAAGAAAACTATTATATAAAAGGAAGAATACGAAATTAAGCTTAGACATACACACTGTGTTCATCCTCAGCATTTTTCTGTCACAGTAAAATCAAGTTATTCAATTCATAAATGCTACTTGCACAGCAAATACCTTGGTATGTCCAAACTTATATTGTGTGTGGTCAATGTCCAAAGAAAGCAGCAGTTTTTCTGTGGCCTTCCTACTATCTACATATTTGTCATCGGGTATTGCAGCTGGGTTCAGGATACGATACCTAGAGGTAAAGGGGGTAAGATTAACAGTTGAAGAAATAGATGTTTAGAATCAAGAGTACTTCTTTGTGTAAGCTGCTTAGATTCTAAAACAATTTACTTGGTAAAAAAAGGTCTGGAAAACCCTGATTTTATTGGAGTGAAGAATTAAATAATACATTAAATAATGGATATTATTATACCTTATATATACAGTTGATGGCTATAGGTCATTAATCTTATAGGTTATTAATCTTAAATATGTGTTTTGGTTATTGTTAATGAAGCTGAATATGCCTGTTTAATATAATATAAACTTCTCCACATTTTTTAATATCCTTTTTAAAAGTACCAAGGGATGCCTGCAAGACTGTGCTCAAAGAAGTCAAGTTGGCAGTAAAGATGGTACAATCAAAGCTTCACATATTTTTATATGCAACACACATTAAAAAAAACAAGCAGTATTTCAATTGTAGTATCCCAGTTTTCATTCTCCAGAAACATACTACTCTCTGTACAATTATAGTAGAGTACATATTACTCCATGTGAAGGTGACAGGATGTTGCAAGTAACACAGTGGGCTAAATATGCTCCCATTCACTGGACACCTTCCAGAAACAGCTAAAAACCATCTCTTTGGAATGTTGTAATCCAGGCAAGTTGAACTGGATAGCCCCAATGCTTCTATTAAATCTTAAATGGAATAAACTTATTTTTAAAAAAATATTTAAAATATCCATATATTAAAAAAGCATTGACTATAAAAGCAAATAAAAAACAAGAAGCAAATATTTTTAAAAACTAAATAAAAATTTTAGTCTGAATGTATATGTGTGTGTGTAATTGTAATCTTAATGAGAGATGTGAAATTTTAAAGGTCCATATTTAATATTTCTTTCATAAATATATTTGTAACGAAGAAAAAATATATAAAAAATTACTTCAGTCTTATAATTACAATGGAGATCCTATGTTAAGTAAAACTCCTTAACTATATGAAAATGAAAACACATTAATTTCAAGCATTAATTTCTCAGCCAGTGCTATATCTGATATATGAGATTGTTCTGTTTCATCACTAGGAATTTTTAGGCTAACAATAAATGAATTCTTATTTTACATCATTATATATGCCTTCAGAAAATGAATAAAGTTGCACTAGAAATAATCACCAAATTATTTTTATAACTCTCAAAAACTAAAAAAACCAACTGGAGTAACTAAATAAGCATTACTGCCAGAAATAGCATTATATATACATTTTACTATACTCCATCTAGATTTAAAAGAGTTTAACTCCATTTAAGGAGTTTGATGATTTCCCAAAATATAAATGATTGAAGTTCTAATCTGACATTAAGTTCATTTAACTATAATTAGCCAAACCAAACCACAGTGCTCAGACAATTGGCCTATTCACTCTTACTTCTTTTCAGAGAATTCTGGGAAATGCAGTTTTGTTGTTAACAGACCCTATTTATTCTGGGGTCCTGGCAGTAAAACAAGAATAAAAGAGAAATAAATGTGTGATATCTATTTATTAAGTGTAGTTTCACGTCACTGGGATTGGCCCGTTCCATTCTTGCTAGCACAGGAGGCATGCTGCAGATCCCATTAGCCTGATTATTCTGGCTGGCAAGACCCAGGAGAAAAGCCTTCTCTGCTGTTGCTCCTGCCCTCTGGAACATCTTCCCCCCCCATATGAGGTTGGCCCCAACCCTCCTATCTTTTCATAAGGGCCTAAAGATATGGCTCTGCCAGTCAGCTTGGGATCCCAGTGGGAGAACAGCGCAATGGAGGTGATTGATTAAGTAATCCCACCTCCCCCCATTCCTCCCCCACTTTCCCCATGTGTCCTTGATTTTAATGTCTGGTTTTGACTGTTTGTGTTTTAACTGTATATGTAACTGCAAGCCGCCCAGAGTTATCCTATGATAAGATGTGTAGCCAATAAATTTTATAAATAAATAAATAGTATGATACTGTCAGAAATTCACGCTTTCTTCCAATGACTAGATTCTACAATTTTACCACCTGCTTATGTTCTTAACAGGAGAGAAATGCTAGTATCTTTACATAGGAAATAGGAGGACTGGTTACCGCTGCTTGAAGTCAGCATAGAGGATCCTATTTGGAAACCCTTTCCTACAGATGCGAATGCCCTCGAGGACACCGTTACACCGCAGCTGATGCAGCACCAGGAAAGGGTCCATGGCTCCTGCACAGGAAAAAAAGAGAAGGTGTATTCAGCAATAACAACCTCTTCCCCAAACTAAAGAACTTAAACCTAAATAAAGTCATAAAAATGGAGGGAAAATTAAGTTAAAAACTGTCAAATTAAACAGTCCTAGTTACCAAATGCACAGAAATGAAGAATATAAAAGGTGAGAAAAGAAATTAACACCTTTTCACCCTGATTGAAAGCACAGTTATCCAGATATAAGTTTCAAAATGTTTAAAATGCCAGCCTCACTCAATATTTTTAAAAAACTTATTGCAACTTTTTGTGTTACATACAACAAAAAGTCAGTGCTAAACAAATTATAGTGTCTTATATATGTGGACCTTCCCCCAAGCATTTCATCACATCTGTTTCATGTAATCTTTTTCAAATTCTGTACCTGGAGTCTTTGTTTCATTAGGAATAATGCAGCGGACAAAATGGGGCTGTGTAGCACGCAAATTGGTCATCAGTTTGTTCAGGTTTTCCTGTAAGGCAGACATATAAAGTTAAATAGCTTCATTTGCTCTCATTCCATTTGTAAGTCAAATTTTAACATGTATTACTCCTGCCATGAACATGCCATGAAGCAGGTAAATGAAGCCCTACTTCCCCCAATACAAAGCTGGTCCAATATTATAATCTTTACTGAACCCTTTCTCTGTGTGTTAAAAATAAGCCAAGTGTTTGGCCAGGGAAAAAAAGACAAAAAAGTTCTTCCTTCTGGATTTCACCTTTAAATAGAAGGGCATTTAAATGTTATTTTTGATTGTAACCTATACATTGTCTTAGAAGCTTCTATCTGGAAGGTGGAATAAAAATATCTCGCTCTCCCTTTTTTTTCTTCCTACTTTTGAAATTTCAGAGAGGAGCTCTCCAATAATTTCAGATGAATTTATCTTCAAGCAGATATAATCCCCATGTCAAATCAGGCAGGATGCATATAGGAAATGTCAAAGAGATGCTCACTCTAGCTCTGTCCCAATCATGTACAAAGAAAGAAGAGGAAACTTATTTTTAGAGTGGGGAGCGAGAGGGAGAGAAATTCATTCTTAGCCGAGGTTTACTTCTCAGTAGTCCTTTCCCTAAGATGCTTTTCTCTTCAACCAAGTTCTGATGCTGAAAATGAGTTGAGAGAAAAATACCTCATGCGGAAAAAAATATGAGGGAAGGTAAAGTGATTCATGCCCTTACCACACCTCACCTGAACTAATGCAATGTATCCTATATAAAGCTTCTTTGGAAGACTACTTTGGGAAGTTGGCCCAAAGTGTATTAACTCACTTGCTGGCAAATGAAATTCACTATAGCCATACTATTGTCCTGCCACAGGTCCTGTACCTGGTGTAATTCAAAAAAATATTTCTCTGTTGTGGCTCCCATGTTAAGGAATAGACAACCTGTAAGGCTGGCAATGGTCTTAATCAACATTAACCTGATGGTTTTAACAAAAAATGAGTTGTTCTGAGGAATGATTAGAGAATGATGAGTTGATCACATGTCCTTTGTATTATGGAATTATTACATTGTTTTTATTTTAATGTGTATATACTCTTTTGAAAGATCGAATCTGGGTTGGTAAACAGGACCAGGGGCTTATTCTTCAGAGCTTTTGGACTTGTGATGGAGCCCATCTTCAGGGAACTTGAATTTATTGTTTTTATTGTTAATATATAGTCTATGCGGATTTCAGTAATATAAAATAAAATAAAATATAAAATAATAAAAAGTAATAAAATAAATAATAAAATAAAATAAAATAATAAAATAATAAAATAAAATAAAATAATTATCTGAACCTGACTCCTACTGAGATAGAGCAAGAGCTATTTTACAGCAGTGTCCCCCAACCCTTTGGGCACCCGGGACGGTTCCGTGAAGAGAGGTTTTTCCAGTTTCTCATGCTGCCTGCATCCCACGGATGGGGCTTCACTTAGTTGTGCAGTCTGGTTGCTGACGTGCCATGGCCCGGTGCCAGTCCATGGACCATGGGTTGGGGACCCCTGTTCTACAAATTCTTAGAGATATTTCCTAATCCTATTTTCTGATATACTTTTAATTGGAGACATTATAAATGAGATCTGGGACATGGTGGAGGGGTGGAGGAAGCAGAGAACAAAATATTTGTGGCAATGCCGTCAAACAAATGCTGCAACCTATATACAGATAGTCCTCAATTTACAACAGTTTGCTTAGTGATCATTTTTAGTTACAATGACCCTGAAAAAAGTGACTTATGACTATTTTTCACAGTTATGACTGTTGCAGCATGCCCATGGTCATGTGATTTACATTTGGATGCTTGATAACTGACTCACATGTATGACCATTGCAGTGTCCTGGAGTCACGTGATCCCTTTTTGCAACCTTCTGACAAGCAAAGTCAATGGGAAAACCAATTTCACTTAACAACCGTGTTACGAATTTAACAACTGATTCACTTAACAAGTATGGCAAAAAAAAGTAATTAAAAGGGGCAAAACTCAATTAACAAATTTCTTACATAGCAACATAAATTTTTGGTTCAACTGTGGTCGTAAGTTGAGGACTACCTGTACTTGTGCTAGCTATTGGGAGTATGTAAAGTCAACATTTGCATGCTGATATCATCCTGCCTATTTTGTCATTTTGGCTTCATTGCAGTTTTCTGTGGATATAGATGGACACAAAGATAATTGGTAATTATGGGAAGAATTTGGCTTCTTTTTTATTTGTATTGTCCCCAAAATGAACATACACACAAAAGGGTATATATATCTAGCATGATTATTATGATCATGTCTGGATTATTACCAATGCTATCTACAGATGTCTGGGAAAATAGCTTACTTATCCCACTCACTTTATACATGCCAAAGGACGCATTGAAGTTTCGACCAGATGAAAATTTTATTATGCAACTCTCCTGCCAAGTTCACAGAACCACATAAATGTTCAGACAATTATCTCTTCCACAGCAAACTTATCCCTATTTGGCCATCTAAACTCAAATATGTGGCCAAGGATGTGCATCCAACAGCCTGGAAGTTATGCAGGCTTAGTGAGCTTTTGACACTTGGGGCATTTATGCAGGCTCATAATGGGATATGAGGTCTTTCAGATAGTTAGGTCTTAAGGTGTTTGTAAAATTAAAACCAATTTCTTAAAGTAATTAAGAACAACTACAGATTTTTCAGTATAGTACAAGGCATCATGTGATCCATGCACTTTGCAGTGTTATATTCTGCACCAACTGGTGTTTCCAGATACTTAGTCACATATACAGTAGGTCATATTGGATTAGTTAACATAATAGGTACAAAAATATGGGTAACTATTGCCAAATCCAAGTGCTCAGAAAAAGTTGCTGTTAATGCATTAGATGTAATTTTGTCAACTGTTTTCTTTTTTATTTGGTCACCACCTACAAATCCAGGGACAGCTAAAAATGACAAAGCATTCACATAATGTGGAGCTGAGAGTCAGATTGGTGTAGTGGTAAAGGCACAAGGCTAGAAACCAAGACACTGTGAGTTCTCCTGCCTTAGGCACAAAACTAGCTGAGTGGTCTTGGCTTAGTTACTTTCTCTCAGGAAAGAGGCAATGGCAAACCATTTTTGAAAAACCTTGCCAAAAAAACTGCAGGGACTTGTCCAGGCAGTTTCTGAGAATTGGACATGACTGAATGCAAGAAAAAAATGTGGACCTGCTCATTTCACCGCAAACCAGCTGAATCGCAGTCTCTGAGTCCAGTTTCCTACTTAAATTTATCTCATTCTCTCTTATCCAGCTCTTTACTGAATATAGACAACATTCAAGAATATCAGTTGTTTCCTTGGAGTTGGATAGTAAAGAATAGTAATGTGTTATCAGCATGACTCTATTGTTTTAGTATTTATGCTTTAAACCCCATGATCTCAAGAACTTTCTCTTCTAAGTTCTGAAAGCTTGGCTCCCAGTCAAATGGACTTCACAGAGATGAATGCAATTCATTGGTTCAATGAGAATTAGGTCTAGCTAATTCTCTCCCAAGGCAAAAAAAAATCAGGAGGGGAGGCAGTTGCTGCAAGCACTGAAAAATCCACATTTGTTTCCTTCTTCCCAAAGGTTTTCCTTCCTGCAGTCAATAGTGAGGAGAGAAATAGCACAGACTTAAAGTGATGTTTATGTAATAAATTATCTAAACATCACTGCAAGTCTTAACTGCCTCTCCCTCAGCAACGGAGAAGCAGCCGGGAACCATGTAGAACAAAACACCACCGGAGCAGAAATAAGCATTTCCCTGTCATAGAGGGAATTAGTTTTCTTTCAAGTATTCTTCCAATTCAGTTTGAATGTGAAATGAAGATGTTCACCAAGAATTGATACTATAGGGATAATCACTGATACGAATTCCCTCATATCCTTTTTGCCAAGAAAGGACAATACTGGACCATTTGGGGAGAAGAACCAAGCTTTAAGGTGTCTGCCTGGGATTCAAATTTATAATTGGTGATTTTTAGAAAGTTGCCTGGAAGAACTATCAACATACCTATTAACTGAATCAAGTACAATTCTGTAGAGTTAACTAGTGATTTTTGTTCCAATGTATCAAATGCTTACCTTGTGCATTGAAGACACAGTTTGAAATGAAGCTGCCTTCTTACGCTTCTCTTTGACACCTGATTTGGGGGGCTCATCTATCAAATAAAATTTCAATATATTACTTTAGTGGAATTAATTTAGTTTGGGTGCTCATTTAGTTTTTAACAACTGGGAGACTAACTCTAGTGCCTGAGTTTCTAAACAATTAATATTTTAAGTCTACCTACTACATTGAGCCTAGCTGCTTTCTTGATGAGAGAATGCCAAGAATAAATACTGTCTTCAGATCTGCTAGGTATATTAGAATACAAATAAAATGAAGACCCAAACGAATAAAGCAATTTATATAATTATATAATGAAACATTTAAAATGATCTGTAGGATAGTCTATAACATTAGCATGAGCAACCCTAAATATGTCCATATGTCTCTTGGCAATTCTGGTGAATAAAGGAACAGCTTTCCTCAAATATTTGCTTCTAAAACTTACTCTCAAACTCTTGATTCAGTGTTTCTCTTGAACCCAAAATATAACATCCACAAATGATATGATCTCAGAACACACTTAAGATGTACATTGCTTAAAATGAGATGTGGAATGCTTATTCCTCTTGTGATAATAAGAAAAAGAAAAGGGCAGATGGACTACAGGTTTTAAGGCTAGACAAAAATTCAGCAGGGCTTGATTGAACCATTTCAATCTGAACCATTTAAGTTGTGCACAATTCTCTTCTCTGCTTATAGTTCCAACGTCTAGTTACATTCTTTTCAAGAGAGATTACCAACTATATCTTATTGGTTTACAATTATTTATGATATTGCCTTTGAAATATTTGAAGATAAAAGTTATTTTATCATGTCTTTTCCACCCTAATCTGAGCAATGAGTATATACCTTATCTTTCTTGATCACTTCAGTTGGCCAAATTCCATATCACACCAATCAAAGATTTTGAATACTATCTAAGGGACCTCTACTGCTTATCTGCAACAGTGTTTTCAGTGATATGTGTGGTCATTTAGAAGCCTATCAAATCAAATTTTAGATATAATAGAGAAAATTGTGAGGAAAATATAGAGGAAAGAGATTGTTTCCTGGAAATTCCTGGCTGTTGGAAATTGAAAATTTGATCAAATAGATCTTTCATTAATGTAGCATAACTGTTCCTATGTACTCACATATACTATATTCAGTGCCATATAAAATAAGCAAGCATGGCAATACAACTCACCTGAAGAAGAGCTGACATAGTTTTCATATAAACTATTCAACAGCTTATTTTGAGATTTCTGGAAGACAGCTACCACTGTCTCATTCAAAGGATCCTTATTCTTATCTAGCCAGCCAACTATATTATAGGGCACCTGTTGATAAATGGTCAAAAATAACAGAATCAGAACAATGCAAACATTAGTTTTAAGTCTATAAGGTAGGAAGTTGGGAACTATTACATACCACTCCTGCATAATGCACCAACTCAAAGTGGGCCTCATATTTGCGCCTCTTATCTGGCCGGGGCTTCTGGAAGTTGGGTGATTTCCCAATGTGATTGTCATACAGCTTGGCCTTGAATGTCATATCAGAAGCCTTAGGAAACATACATTCTTCCTCCAGAATAGAGAGAATACCAAGTGGCTATAAAAAAGGGATATTCACCAACATTTTAGTAGCAATCTTAATTGGACTTATATTTATTTCATCCAATAAAATGGTGGACCGCTCACATTATAAATAATTACTAACTAGCACATTATTAATTATTATTAAAAATTAATTTTGCCTATTCTGAATTAGGGCTCATGTGAAGTTAGAGTTTACAGAAAAATGGATGGATTCATTATATTTTGTCAAGTAGAACTATTCTATTCATATGAAAACAGTTTCATTTGGCAGGATCAAAATAGTTCTGATATATATTTAAGGTGATTTGGATCATGAAAAATAACTTTCATAAGACTATTTTATCATACGGCAGGAAATTGTTGTTGGAATTATTCTTTTCATCTCAAAGTATCTGTATTTGCTTTCTTAAATTGGAATCCAGTTAAGAAATTTTTAAAAAAGATAGTGAGCAAGAGGAATGGCAGTAAAAGTGAATTATTTTGTCCTGTTTTAAAAAAGCTTAGTCAGATAAACTTACTATTGTTCATACATAAAAATTTTTGGAAGTAAGAGAATAGCAGAACAGATTTTAATTTGTAGTCATGTACTTCTTTCCATAGCTGATTTATTTTATAATACAACGTTCATAAAGCCCTAGCTATTGTATGTCTCAACTTTACCTTTTCAATCAGATCAATGCAAGCCTGTAAGTCCAAGCCAAAGTCAATAAAGACCCATTCAATTCCTTCTTTCTTGTATTCTTCTTGTTCCAAAACAAACATGTGATGATTGAAAAATTGTTGCAATTTCTCATTGGTGAAGTTGATGCATAACTGCTCAAAGCTGTTAAACTGCAGGCAAGAAATGAAGCAAAAGGAACTTGAGACTACCACCTACCTAAGATGTAATCATTATTAGCACCCTCAGAAAAGCCTCAAAGCATTTTGTCCTTTTGTATATAATATATAGTTTTCCAGTGAAACTGGTCTAATAGAACACCTTGGTCTACTGCAATGATTACTTTTGCCTATGGCTAGCAGCTGATGAGAGCTAAATAGCTTGAAATAGCTATACTAGTCTCCCTTTAACTCTTTGTCAGCAAATTTACTATATGTGTGTGTGTGTGTATACACACACACACACACACATATTCATATATTAAAAATTGCTTATACTTCACATAGCTTCTTGAACTGTGGCAGCCCTGACTTCTTTCCAATAACAACACAGTATTTCTTGGCTATTGAAAGATTATCCATTTTGTTATAAACCATTTTATGGTATCTCAGTCTCTTTGTTGAGATCTCCCAAGATTTTGGCATTCTTGAGTGAAATCTCCTGAAATCTAGTGATTCTTAAAAATATTTCCAAGATATTAGGTTTTATCTACATCACATTCTGATGTTATAGTACTATTGATCTTTATACCTGACTTTGAGTAGCTCTTTGTGAAAGTAATTAAATGAACTCTTGAACAGTAGTTTGCACGCCTATGGTCAGGACCTGTGTTGCATTTTCTTCATTGAAAGTTAATATAACTACATTTAAAGATTAAAATCAGTACTGCAGTAATTTTACCATGTTAAAAAGATAGTTATATACAGGGCTTTTTTTCTCATAGAATGCTCAGAACGGCGTTCCAGCACCTTTTTTTTTTTTAAGAAAACAAAAAGCTTCCTCTATTGGCTTTCCTAAGCCAATTGCAGGGCTAGGCAATTTTGGCTCTTTTTTATGACTCGTGGACTTCAACTCCCAGAAATCCTGAGCCAGCCATGCTGAGGGGAAAGGGAGAGGTTTCCAAGCTGAGCCATGCTGGCTCAGGAATTCTGGGAGTTGAAGTCCTTGAGTCATAAAAGAGCCTGCACTAGAGGAGCACATTAAAATTATTTACAGGGTTACTTCTTTAGGAACTAAACTTTTAGAATGTAAAACAGCTAATTCAAAAAAGCCAAGAGGAAAGAACCTCACATTTTTCACCTGCTTCTGTCTTTTGGAAGGTAAAATTAGATAACAAAATAATCTATTTCCTATGTTAACAAATTTGCAATGAAATCAATAAAGAAATGGAAAGAAATGAGAAACATTTTTCTCAATATAATATGTCTAATTTAGCTGATGCTAGAAAAAAAATAGTATCTTTTGTACATACTCTTAAAAACTATTTTGAATCTAACCATCTATTACAACTAAACCACTTCAAATTAAACAATTCTTAAGAATGAAATATTCTTAATTTGGACTTTACTTTTACTGTTTGGACTGTTGTGTGTTTTGAAAAATAGATTATTTAGAATCTAGTTATGTTGCACTTCAGTCTTTAAATAATTAACCTAGTATATACATAACAATATATGTTTTCCATGGTGAGCTTAACATCAATAACAACATTTATTAAAAAGGCTAAAATAATTTCTGGTGGTATTATCTGTACATTAAAATTTTGTTTAGTCACAACCTTTCACTTTTCACATTCTGGACAAGCAGTGGTCATGTATTCTAGCAAAAGATGTTACATATGTGCCTAAGCGTAGTCAGTAGCATATGCCTTTTTAAAAATATCAAACATGCAAAGAAACAAAAATAAGTCCAAAATATCTGTATTACATCCACAAATGCCAACTTTGCAACCAATATTTCTCATCCATAACTATGGCACCCTAAGGATACCTGCATACATGCAAATGCTTCTCTGGGGTCAGTAACACAGCAGGGATTGCTTTTTCCTTCCAGTAACATATACCTAAAACTAGTTTATTGCATTTGGCAAACGTACTAAAAAAATCTCATTGTCAACCAATATAGTTCATTTAATTTGAAATAAGTGAAAAATTGATTTAAATTATTTTATTAAAACAAATTAATGGCAATTCTTTTATAAGACGTTGCCTCAAATAAATAAATAAATAATAATAATAATAATAATAATAATAATAATAATAATAATAATAATAATAATAATAATAATAATAATAATAATTTGGAAGGGACCTTGGAGGTCATCTAGTCCAACCCCCTGCTAAGGCAGGAAACCCTATACCATTTCAGACAAATGGCTGTCCAGTCTCTTCTTAAAAACCTCCAGTGTTGGAGCATTCACCACTTCTGGAGGCAGGTTGTTCCACTGGTTAATTGTTCTAACTGTCAGGAAATTTCTCCTTAGTTCTAGGTTGCTTCTCTCCTTGACTAGTTTCCATCCATTGCTTCTTGTCCTGCTCTCAGGTGCTCTGGAGAATAGCTTGACTCCCTCTTCTTTGTGGCAGCCCCTGAGATATTGGAACACTGCTATCATGTCACCCCTCACCCTTCTCTTCATTAAACTACACATACCCAATTCCAGCAACCATTCCCTATATGTTTTAGCCTCCAGTCCCCCAACCATCTTGGTTGCTCTTCTCTGTACTCTTTCTAGAGTCTCGACATCTTTTTTACATCGTGGTGACCAAAACTGGATGCAGTATTCCAGGTGTGGCCTTACCAAGGCATTGTAAAGTGGTATTAGTACTTCACGTGATCTTGATTCTATCCCTCTGTTAATGCAGCCTAGCACTGTGTTGGCTTTTTTGGCAGCTGCAGCACACTACTGGCTCATATTTAAGTGATTGTCCACTAGGACTCCGAGATCCCTCTCACAGTTACTACTGTTGAGCAAGGTACCACCTATACTATACCTGTGCAATTGATTTTTCCTGCCTAAATGCAGAACCTTACTTTTTTCACAATTGAATTTCATTTTGTTAGATAGTGCCCAGTGTTCGAGTCTGTCCAGATCCTCCTGTATCTTAAGCCTATCTTCTGGAGTATTGGCTATTCCTGCCAGCTTGGTGTTGTCTGCAAATTTGATGAGTTCCCCATCTATCCCCTCATCCAAATCGTTGATGAAGATGTTGAAGAGCACTGGGCCCAGAAAAGAGCCCTGGGGCACCCCACTACACACTTCCTTCCATGTAGATGCAGTTCCATTGAGGACCACACGCTGAGTACGGCCTGTCAGCCAGCTACGAATCCATCTGGTGGTGATGCTATCTAACCCACATTTTTCTATCTTATCAAGTAGTAGGTTGTGATCTACTTTATCAAATGCCTTACTGAAGTCCAAGTAAATTATATCTACAGCATTCCTCTGGTCCACTAGTTTTGTCACTTGGTCAAAGAATGCAATAAGATTTGTCTGGCATGATCTGTTTTTGACAAACCCATGTTGGCTTTTAGTGATAACTTTGTTCGCATCAAGGTGTTCGCTGATTTGTTGTTTGATTATCTTTTCCAGAATCTTCCCAGGTATTGAGGTCAGGCTGATAGGTCTGTAGTTTCCTGGATCTATTTTCTTCCCTTTTTTGAAGATGGGAACTACATCAGCTCTCTTCCAGTCCTCTGGTAGTTCCCCAGTGCTCCAGGATCTTTGAAAAATATAGTTCAGTGGTTCTGAGATCACGTCTGCCAGTTCCTTGAGAACCTTGGGGTGTAATCCATCTGGTCCTGGTGATTTGAACTCGTCTAGGCTGGACAGGTGCTCACTTACCATTTTCTTGCCTATCTTAACTTGCATTTCTATTCTGTTTTTTATGGCACTGGTTTTGGTAGGTTGAACTGTTTTTTTCCCTTTGTGTAAAGAGATGCAAAAAATGAGTTAAATAGTTCTGCTTTCTCCCTGTTGCTTGTCACCTTCTTGCCACTTTCCCCCACTAATGGACCAATCATTTCCTTAACTTTTTTCTTGTTTCTTATATGTTGAAAGAAGCTTTTTTTGTTATTTTTGACTTTGGTCGCAAGCCTCAGTTCATTTTGAGCCTTAGCTTCCCTCACTTCATCTTTGCAGGCACGGGCTATTTGCTGATATTCTGCCTTAGTTATGTGCCCCTCTTTCCAATTCTTATACTTGTCCTTTTTATCTTTCAGTTTATCAGAGAGTTCTTTATGCAGCCATGCTGGTTTCTTTTGAAAGCTGTTATTTTTCTTCTTTGTTGGTATTGTACTAGACTGGGCCTTTATTATCTCACTTTTCAAAATTTCCCAAGCTTCTTGAGTTGTTTTCCCCTTTAGGATTCTCATCCATGGAATTCTTCCAAAGGTCTCTCTAAGATTATTGAAATTAGCTCTTTTAAAGTCCAAGACTCTAGTTTGGCTGTATTCTATTGCTTGTGCTTCCATAATGTTGAATTCCAATATTGCATGATCACTTCCCCCCAAGGTTCCTGTGGCTTTGACACTTTCTATCATTTCATCTCTGTTAGTGAGAATTAAATCCAATATGGCTAATCCCCTAGTTCCCTTCTCTACTTTTTGGGAGAGAAAGTTGTCTGCTAGGTTTGCCAGGAATCTGTTAGATCTTCCACTTGGTGCAGAATTTGTCTCCCAGTTGATATCAGGGTAATTAAACTCCCCCATTACTATTGTGATGCGCTTCCTACATACCTTAGTTAACTGACTTGCAAAAAGTTCATCTGTTTCCTCTGTTTGGTTGGGCGGGCTATAGTATACACCTATGGCAAATTGACATGCCTGCTCTAGATAGTTGAATGCTCCAAAATAAATTTTAGACCAGGCCTGTACATGCAGCCTACCAAGTACCCTTGGACAGAGCACAGACTTTTTTAAAAAAAAAGTAATAAAATCACCACCACTGCCTGAAAGTCATGTTGCCTAGTGCTAATCATTGATTAGCCCACCAACATTCCTTTGCAGACCACAAAGATTTTTAATTTATCAGTGTGGGCCTTTCCCTTCTGCAAGTTGCACAGACCTCTTCTAGATTTTCCTCTTGCCTTTCCAAGTTAACTCCTTGGTCTGTCATTGAGCAAGAATTGACTTTGTAGGGAAGCATATTATCATTTGATGTATATTTAACATATGTTCTAACTTTATTTACCAACTATATAATATTTGTATGCAATCTACATGGCGAGATTTGGGGCAACTTACAATAGAAAAAATATATTTTTAAAATCATAAGATTAAAACATAAAAGCAGCACTTTTTTCTCATAGAATGCTCAGAATGGCATTCTGGCACCTTTTTTTGCACAAAAAAAGCTTTTGCACAAGCTATGCTACTCCCTCTCTTGGCTTTCAAAAGCCTATTGGCTTTTGAAAGCCAATAGGAATTGCTGCTGAGCGCGCCAAAAGAACTGGCCGGCAAACGTTGCACTGGCAAGTTGCCTGCAGTGAAGGCGAGTAGGCAGGAACTTTGCATCTCTCCCTGCTGCCCAACTACACCATCTCAACTAGATAAGTAAAAGAGGCCAAGGAATGGGAGGTGGGTTTTGCGGAGTCCATGTGCACTCCTTCCTTTTGCTCACCCGTGTCAGCCAGGTTGGTGGCCTACCTGGTGCTGGACCTGTGCCACCGTCGCCTCACCCTGAGCGACTAAGTGGCCGCCCTGCATTGCCTGGCCCACACCACCTCTGCCACCCACCCCACACAGCCCCGCCAAATAGAGCGAGCCCTGCTGCTCCCACAGCGCCAGCCATGCCGGCTCTGGCCCCGGTGGGCAGCCCGCTACCAACACCCCTCACACCCGTGACCACAGCAGCGCCCCCCCGCCCCCCCACCTCCTATGCCCGCCAAGATGAGAGTTCCGGCACCTTATTTTTTAGAAAAAAAGCACTGGTTATATAAATCAACCAATGCTAAATTCAATTCTAATATTACTTCCACATGGTTCCCATTTTTATTCCCTAATTTCCCCAAAGAAATTTGAAGATCACCTTTCATTGTCTTCACTGTCATTCAGCAGAATCCAAAAGACAGAATCAAAATCAGGCAATATAGTGTAATAATCCAAGCCTTGCCTCTTTTGTATATGCACGTGTACAAAGGGATAGTGCTTAGATTGTTCTCCATATTGCCTGTTTTGAAATGCATGCACCCCACTGGTATTGCTGCTGCCATGAGTCTGCAATACCTCAAGTCAGTTAAAAAATAAATAAACAAAATGTTTAATCTGTGATTTGTTCCATCTTAATATTTTTATTTCATGCTGCAAGCATCTGTGCATTGATTTTTGAAACACCCGCAGCAGTACTCTAGCTATAGAAGGGCTAAAAAGCCACCCATGCTCCACCACATGTTGTCTTTTAATGAGCTCTAAAATTAGGCTCTTGACAAGAAGCTACATCTTCTTATCCTCCATTCCAGTAGCCAGAGTGAAAAGAAAATCTTTGCAAACAGAAAACCAGACCAGCCACACTCTCTCTCTAGAGCTTTTGAACAGCAGAAGAGAAACTGCTTAAAGTGCTGCAGCTCAACCAAAAGTTAATCGATGCAGTTGATGAATAGAAACAACAGCATGAAATCTTACAGTGCTACACATTACAAATCATCTGTGGAAGTACCTGTCAGAGAATGTCGTCTGGTGGACCCCAGGGGGAGGTCCTTCTCTGTGGGCGCACCGGATTTGTGGAACCGTTTACCGGTTGAGCTCCGGATGGCGCCTGACCTTCGCTCCTTCCGACGGGATCTAAAGACCTACTTGTTTGAACAAGCCGGCCTGGCCTGATGGGTTTGGGTTTTATTATTGTTTTAATGTATTTTAACTTATTATTGTAAGCTATTGGGCACTTTGTTTAATCTCCTCTTAATTTTTATATTTTTGTATTTTAGTATTTATTGCCCTGTTCACCGCCCTGAGTCCTTCGGGAGAAGGGCGGTATACAAATAAAATTATTATTATTATTATTATTATTATTATTATTATTATTATTATTATTATTATTATTATTATTATTGTTGTTATTATTATTGTTATTGTTATTATTATTATTACACTTTGCAACTTGCCAGCCATAGGCTTCACAGGAAAAAAAGAAAAAGAAATCAAGCTAACAATGCTGGTCTGTATATTTCATAGTTTACGATAGTTGTTGCTTTTTCCAATACAGAATCGAAAAAAAATTGCTTTCATACCAAGGTGTTTGCCTTGGCCAGTTTCCAAACCTACCTCAAAGATCTCAAATCCAGCAATATCCAGAACTCCAATGAAAAATTGCCTGGATAGTTTGGTGTCCAAGGTTTTGTTGATACGCATAACTAGCCACTTGAACATACGATCGTAAGTGGCTTTCGCCAAAGCTCCTACTGCATACACCACCTGTGATTGCAAGATAATAAAATTTCATCAGAACAACTGTTGTACCTCTAAAATTCATATCTAATACATAGTTTTGTTTATAACCGAGCTATGAAAAGTATTCAAGAGAAATTTCACTAAGCATTTTAACATGAGTGAAGCATCTCTCCTCAAAGGGTTGAGATAGCTGTAACATTTGGAAGACTTGGCATCAAGGATTTTTCAGGTTGCCTACAGAAATTGCCTTCACAAACAAGGCTTCTCCTGGGACTCCAAACCATGCACTGGGCCTTCCAGAGGATGCAGTTGCCACACACTTTGGAGAGGGCCCTTCATTCATACTAACATACTTCGCTGTTTGACTGTTTTGCAAATCTCTGCTCAACAAATCTTAAAAACATATGGTTTAAGATAGCTAGAAAGATAATCATTTACTTCATTCTTACAATTGCAGAAAAGTTTTGTTTAAGACCACCAACTACAAGATTATATAAGTATATGGGAGTCACATTGCCAAGTTGTACAATTCCCAAATGTTTACCTGATCTAGAGTCTGACCTTTGGTGACATATTCATTTCCAACTTTTACTCTTGGATGAAGCAACCCCTTGATGAGGTCAGCTGATCTGATCCCCATGAGGTAAGAGGCTTTATCAGCACCTGCAGCACAAGAGCAAATAACAAAATTTTAACAACAAAATTAAAAAGAAAGAAACAGGAGTTCCCAAAATTTAAACTTTTCAAATGAGAATTATTATCCAGCTATTTAAAAATAAGTGATAATTAGCACTTTAACAGTAAAGTGCTTCCCACTGAATCTCCCATACCTTGGTGCTCATCTATTTTGTTAACAATGTGCTATTCTATGAAACATCAGAGTGAGGTGGAGGGGAGGAGAAGAAATGGCACCTTAGAAAACTACAGAAGTTATTTTATTTTATTTTATTTTTCAGATAATAATCATTTTGTATATATTTGTAAATTATTATTAAAAGTCTTACAAAAACATGAAAAGTAACACAAACTAATAAAGAATAAAGGCAATAAACAAGGGGAGGAAGAAGAAGGAGGAAAACAAAAGTGCAGAAAAAAGAATAAAAAGAAATAGAAAGAAACTTCTGATTTTCTTTGTAACAAATGTAAGTGCGATTACAAAATTATCTCTTAGTCTACGATTACAAAAAAAGCTAATTCTTTCTTATTATCCAGTTTTCCCCCAGTTATCAAAACCACAAATCATAAATGCATTTTTTCCATTTCATGCAAAATGTAACATGTCCAAGCATGATAAAAGATCCCTTCATGTTGTTCACATTTCCAGCGAAGATTCAGAGTGCCTTTATACATTTAGAGAAATCTCTAATAACAAATACCAACAATATACCATTTTATAAAAATCATCTCTAAGGCTGGGACACAATGTAAATCCTTTCAATCACATATTATCCCATTGGTCTATTTGTATATTATAACCAAATTTTTAGCCCATTTTATCGTACATTATTTTAGTTGTTTTTCTTCTGCCTCGGATGGCAATTATTTTGACCTCCAAATGATTGAGATAGAGAGGTCTTCAACTTATTGGAATTATGGAATGACCTTGTAGGCATTCTCAGAAAATGAGGATATGGACAGATGGGGACTGTCTTTTGATAAAATATGTGTTGTGGGGAACATAGCTAGTACCATACCTAGTACCAAGCACATATTTACTAGAATGCTATTTTCTATCCTTTCTAGCCCCCATCCTGCTGAAAGGTGTTAAATGAAATGCATAAAATAAATGTACATCAATGTTTGGCTATAAGCCTCCATAAGGCTCCACTTTAAACATCACGTATATGGTTGCTTGCAATGCAGCAGACTAACATGGCAACTGCTCTGGAATCAGCCACTAGTAAGTAGTAGCACAAATGCTTACTTTCAGTACCGTCAGCCTCTGCCTGTTCCTCCCGTTGCTTCTGCTTGAATTTCATGTTGCCAAAGTGCATGATGGAACCTACTATTTTATAGCAGCCATACTTCTCATCATTGCTGAACCCCAAGATGTCCATAGCATGCTGTAAAAAGAAACCAGATAAGATAGTGATATTTTAAAAAGTTGTTCTGTTAGCAAGCAAAAAATGAAGAAAGAATTCACTCGAGATTTACTAGGACACCAGCAAAATGTGTGAAGTGCTTGAGCCAACTTTAAGGGTACTACAATTAAGTGAACATTATTTATAATTTAAAAAACATCAATTTAAAATGTATTATATTGCCTATTTTAGATTTTTTTTATCAATAGTTGTTGTTTGGATTCCTTTGGAATTTGATGAATGATGCCAAGTAGTTTTAACAAAGACTTTCTGTAATAATTCTATTTCAATATATATTTCTTATTGTGTAATCATTCAAGACACTTGCATTTATAAACCTCCTCTTCCATCACTTCATATTTCTCTCCCCCTATCTCAGGAGAAACTGCAGGAGCATTATCAGTTACATCATCTGCATATAAGCTACAGACCTTATTTTTTTCCAGATCATTTTGTATTAATATATGTAATATAAATCTCTTTTGGTAGAGATATGATTAGATGATCGGCCTTTAGTCTTAAATTTATTCTATTAAAGATGACTAACTGCACTGAAAGTAGTGATATATGAAAATATACAAGAGAATTTAGACAAAATTAATTTCTTTTATTGATATGAATCACACCCAATATTCACTTTTTACTGAAATAAATGGTATTTATACTGTTTTACATGGCTAATGTAAATAGCACTGAAGCATTTTATAAGGAGACCTCCACAGCCTTGCTGCATTGCTGAAAAAATACTTACATCTGTACCCATGAGCTCTTCTCCATCATCCAGGTTGTCCACAGTTGTTACTCCTTGTGAACAGAAGTGATAATCATAAGGGTTGGAAGATACCAAAAGCATATCTGGAATGGAATAATTTAGAGATTTACATTTATGATTTGGAATATATTATAGGAATGCATTCAATCTTACCTATAAAACTAAGGAAAAAAGAAGTAGGAACATACAGTGTGTTAAACTTAAATTTAGTATCCCTGTAAAAATAAGACCAACAACTTTTTAAACTTGTCTATTTAATGTCTACTGTCAACATAAATGCCTAATCTTTAAGTAGTATTAGACAGTGCTGTCTATGCTAAACTGATAAACTTGACTAGTGCTCTGAAAATTATTGTAGAAGTACGGTAAATATATTTTATTGATTAAATATTTGTTAGACCAGCTTTCTTTAGATTTATTATAAGCAGAGTTTCAGTGAATTTCTGAAATATTATAAGCATGCACTGTCGTTGGGAAAGTTCTGGGATGAAAATTGCTGGTTAGCTATGCAGCTTATTAGAAGTCTTTGAATCAACAATGATCCAAAAATGGATATAGCTCACAAGAAGAAAAGTGTGAAGTTATAGCTTTGTTGCTGATGCAGATCTATTGATATTGATGGCAACTGTTGATGTACAGCAGCCTATCAGACTGCTAAACATAGCTCTGCTGCTGTTCTGTTCTATGTGTCTTCCATGCTGGCTAACAAATTACTTTGCATACCATTTTAATGCTGATTACCTTGTAGTTCTGGCTTCTTTCCAGAAAGGATTTGGTAGTAAATGTGGTAACTCCTCTCTCCTGGCTGCTGGAAAATCACTCTTGATTTTTCCAACAAGTCTAAAAACAAAATGTAAAAAATTCCATTGCAAGGCTACTATACTTTGTTATAAACTGTACTCAAAAGAAAGACAATCTTGGATTTTATAGATCACTCTTGAGGAACAAAAGTAGAGTTTTATGAAATCAAAATACATATTCAATCCAGCACTTTGTTTCCACAGTAGAAATAGAGAGCAAATTACTCTGTAAAGCCCATAAATAGAATATAAGTGCAACAACTGATATTCAGAAGCATTTGGAAATTATCATTATTTTTACATGTATACACTATTATAATTAAAAATCAACTCCTGTCCATTTATTCAGTAATCTTATTTATAACTTCATCCTACATAAATTTATCTGATTTTCTTCTAAATTCACTACTCACATATATCAATGTCAGCAGATGCCAATTTCCCTGATGGTCCAAAATGGATACGGATGAACTTGCCCTAAAATACATAGAAAGAAAAGGGGCTTACATTTTGTGCAAATGATTAAAGGCACTTAATTATATTAATTAGAATTTTAGGAGTAGTTATTCACCCAATTCTATTGCATATTCTAAATGGCAATAACACTTCATGATCATAAATAGTTATATGGAATATGTCTGATCATCCTCATCACTTCATCAGTGATGTTAAGGATTCTAATGTACAAAGCTCATGTTATCTTACAGTTTTCAGCAAAATGCTTATTTGCTTTTTATTATTTATTTCTGAAATATTAATTTCAGAATTATTTTGCAACTTTAACTTGTTAGCCAGAGTTGATTCATGTGTCTAATTAGGTCCTAAATCACTTGAGAATACCAAAAAGTGAATCTGATCAATGGACACTTTTGGGGGTGGGGAAATGTGTGTTGCATTCATAGGAAATTTTAAGCAATGTTAGTTTTTTAAGAGGTCAGAAGTTGACTTTGTCAATTATCAGGAATAAAAGGCATTCCTAAAACAGCTATTTGCATTTCAGGAAGAGTTCTCAGTAGAGGATTCCCTTGTATCCATTTAGCTGTTTGAGGAGGTTATGTGTGCTGAAACTGTGATAGAACCTCTGTCTATAGAACATCTATAGATGGTGATTGAACTTCTCTGTCTCATAGTCTTCTATGTCCTGAGATGTACAATTACATTAAAAATATATTAATACCTTAATCTTGTTCCTGAAGAAACTACTTTCTTTTTTAAAAATGTATCACAGTAAGGCTTCTATTTCTATACTACAAAAAGTTTTCTAAATCTCATGTTCGTCTTTTGCAGCCTAGACATTGTTATTGTTGTTCGCTTCTGTTATTATTCCTGACTGTCAGCTTAAAAGATATATAATCAGTCTATGCTTAATAATAAAAAACAGGTATGGAAATATTTTGTTACACATCTTAATGGTACCATATAATAAACTAACAAAGCATACACATAATAACCATAAAACGTTATATATTGCTGCTTTGATTTAAAGTATACTTACAAACCGTGAAGAGTTGTCATTTCTCAGGGTTTTGGCATTGCCAAAAGCTTCCATAGCAGGATTAGCCTCAATGATTTGATCTTCGAGGGTTCCCTATGAAACAACATGGATAATATTATTTCACACTCATAGATCAAAAATTTGCCACTGGAAAACAAATTTATGCACACTGGCTGCCATATATAGCTACCGGGCCAAAGAGAGCCTTCATGTGTTTCTAAAACCAATCCTAAATCTGATGATAACATTGCCTGGTCCTCACACAAGTTTTTGATATTTATTTTTTAAAATTCTTTTAAGTTTACAATGGTTCCATTATTTAAAAACTTACCCCAGTTTTAGTAGCAGGTGCTTCCTATAAAAAAGATTTTAAAAGACAGATTTAGAATTTCAAAAATACAAAATTAGAGTCACAGAAAATGCCAATCAAAGATGAAAACAATCCAATTTTGTTGATGAAAATATTCAAAAATGATTAAATTTCCATAAAAACTAATGTATTTAATGCATCAAAAATGTTAAATATATTAGATAAATATAAAGAACAGCACCAAGAAGCAAGAAAGTTAAAAACCAAACCGAAAGAAGGGAAACACTATTGATGATTTTTTTTTAATTTAATCGAAGTAAAAAAAATTGCTGATAAGAAAATAAGTTGCAAAGATATTTCAAAAAGAAAAAAAGAAAAACGGAAAAGAAAAAGAAATGCAAGATGAAGAAGAAACAGAAGAAGGAAAGATATAAGATGAAAAAGAAAAACAAGGAACAAGAGAGATAATTGGGTGAAGGAAATCACAAAAAGCAAGGCTTAAAAGAAAGAGTTGCAAGACTGCTTTGGGGAACTTCCCCCCTCACCTTTTTTTTTTTTAAAAAAATAAAAGTAATGAAGGGAAGGGAAACCTACTGATCATTAAAAAAAAATCCTTGAAGCAACCATTGCCTCAACATCCTTTTCATGAAATTTTCCCCAAAAGCAATTTTTTCAAGCCTTGCTTGTTTCAAAACGAAAGAAAAGGCCATGTCCAACACACTGCCAAACATAAAAGAAATTCAAAATGAAACAAAAGAAAAATCAACAACAACAAAAAAAAAAGAAAAACATTTTTTGCAAATGAAGGCCTTACTCCTTTCTTCCCCGGAAAGTCACCCAGGGCTGCGACAATGGCAAAGTATTGAATGACTCGCTTGGTGTTTACAGTCTTACCAGCACCAGATTCTCCGCTTAGAGTAATAGAAATACACAGATGAAGAGCATGAAGCAAATATCAAAAATTTCCCATACTCACACAGCCAGTCAACTCCCACCACCCAGAAATATATTATAGACTTCAGAATGAAGAAAGACATGCTAGCATATTAGCCATCCCCCTAAGTCTTTAATACTATTAATGAATAGATTTTTGTGGTACCCAGGACACAGGATATGTTTATGAGATATTTCAAAAAGTGCCTGGATGAACAAGAACAATGTCCCACAGAGGACATCTATCTTTATATTGCTCCTGAAAATAATGGAATTGAACAGTATAATGCATCTGTTGCCTTGACCTTTGCCCTGACCTTTGTCTTGTCTGCAATATGGATGGATAAAGGCCTGTGCTGCTTTGAAAAATATGGTTTTATGCTATGAAATATGCTACAAGAATCCAAAGAAAATGGAGGATTTGGATTACCAGACTGGGTCTTATACTTTTAACATGGCTAAAAGAATGGATAATTTTCAGACATAAAAGACTTTTATATCAAAAAATATGGTTTTAAATCCAACGGTTGCATATGAACTTTGTATGGAATGAATGTTAAAATTTCCTCTCCCCAAATTTCTAAGCAGCATAGTCATCAACTGATTGTATTATTTTTTCTATCAGTATTAATTTCAATTTAGGGTATTAATATGATAAGCATAATACTATTTTTTCATACAAATTCAATATAACATTATAAACAAAAGAAAGTGATACTGACTACATCAAAATATCTGTTGTACAACAAAGATTTTGATCTTGAGTTGATTGGAAATCCTGAGAGATGCCATTTCAAGTTGGGAAAGATTAAGTTAAATGCATCTATAAGCTTTTACATATATGTACGCATTCTAGATGCATCTGGAACATCTGAACAGACTACAGCCTTGAAGATTAAATACTCTTAACATTCTGCGCTAAGAGATTCTGGAAAAACTGCTTCAGAGCTTCTGCAGTACATAGTTCTAAAAAAACTCTGCACTGGAAGCAATTTACTAGTAAGAGGAAACATCCCATCGCCATCTCTTCATAGGAACTGTTAATTAAATGGGCAAGACTGACTCAGCCTGTAGATTTTAGCATTCCTCCAGAAAGTAAAAGCTAGGATACAAGGTGTTTAATCATCAATTTGTGTTAAATAGGAACAGTTTTCTCTGGTAGGAAGTGCAGAAATTCATAGATTCCACTTCCTTTGCTGTTCTACACAAAATAGCTTCACACTTTTCATACATAAAAAATTACTTTAATTGCTTTCAGGAATGAAAAGTAAAATCATGGAGTTTCTTTATGTTTCAAGAGATAACTGTAAAAAGTAAAATTAAATTCTCAAAAGAGAGGAACTCTGACTCAAGCTCAGCAGGATATTGAATCTTTTTTCACTTAGTCTGGGATCATCTTCTGTGCTATCAATAAAGTTCATTGGCAGTGGACTGGCATTGATTTCATGCCTAAAGTTAGCTGCCCTTCCATTGTAATCCCAGCACACAAAGAGCTATACTGAGGTGGGGGGTAG
Source organism: Vipera ursinii (assembly GCF_947247035.1). Taxonomy (NCBI): domain Eukaryota; kingdom Metazoa; phylum Chordata; class Lepidosauria; order Squamata; family Viperidae; genus Vipera; species Vipera ursinii. Next base: position 32,371,247 of record NC_139516.1, read on the forward strand.
GAGTGAGGTCTCTGCAGGCCTAGAGCCAAACATCTGATGCTTTCAGCCCTTGCTTTACCTAATTAGGCCATGGCCAAGGCTAGAAGCTTGGGAAGGGGAGAACAGATTAAGCTTTTTATAGCATCATCATGGCTGCTTCAGTTAATACTTCTTCTCTTCATTTCTTTTTACAAATGGGGCTTAGCCTAATTTCTCCCAGGATCCCCTTTTCCTGGGGGATTCCTGCCCACTGTTCATTCTCCAGCTTTGATTTCTTATTCTTTCCCTTTTATGTTACCAGTCTCGTACACTTCTTGTATCCAAACTCAGATATCTTAAAACTGTATTCTTCTACCTACAAATCATTTCCTTTCATAGTCTACGTGTACCCTATTATACAATGCTTTTTCATTAATCCCGTTCATAAATGCCCACTGATACTTATCTCTTTAGTTGTTTCCCCAGTAAGTTTGGTTTGGTATCTAACATTAGAGTTTTGATTTTTAAGCTCTTATTCATGTATGGAAGACAAATTTGCAGATATCCAAGGCATATCTAGTTGTCCATTAGTGCAAGGGATTTTATCACATTGATGAAAGCAATTGGTAAGATATGACCATTGAACTAGGTCTGTTAAATGAAACACAAGTGGTGTGGGCTTGATCTGGTTCAGATTCCCCAACAATCTACCTTCCAATTGAACTAATGATAGATCACCATAATGTTTCTGGCAGTTTGTCCAAATGGAGTATGAAAAATGGAATAACATAAATGGAATTTTATTAGCTTAATTGGGCTTTTTCAAAGAAAGTGCTTCCCCAGAATACCTAAATGACATTGTCACCTCAAAACAAATAATGCATACAGGAAGTATGATCAACCATACAGACTGAGTTATTTGCTGTCCCACTTTCGTTTGGCTGTATCCCCCTGAGACAATAGTAGCAGCTGTTCACTGACATGTAATAGCCACAAAATCTGAGATAACAAACTGAAAGAGGATAGGGAGTTGCATGAAGAGATAATTATGTTCCTCAAAGATTGTGCAGCCTGCCCAAACAATTCAGCTTTCCTTTCTCAACAGGATGATATGGTAAACTTGATCTACCTAGAATTGATTTCATATAGAAACCACAGGACAAAAAGAACTTAGGGTAACTTAACTTAACTCAAAAGCACATACAAATGAGATATCGATTGCACAGATAAGAGACAACACTTACGTGATAAGCATAGACTGATTCTCTCGATCTATAAGAAATAAATAAGGCACAAATCATTATTTTTAAGAGTTTGAACCATTAACACCAGTCCATTTGTAGTCAAACTGATGTCCTTTTTTTAACTTACTGATTCCAGCTATGAATCTGAGTTAGATTCATGAGAAACTCATTTGTATGGTCATATTTCAATAGCTATTCAGATGGACTCATAAAAAACTGTTCTTATGCAGACTTTTTGTATTCACCATAGAAATTAAGATGAAGATTTCAACAGAGAGAGGGGGGAGAGGGAGAGGGAGAGATATGTACTGAATATTTGTATCAGATGCTATACCTAATATAAGTGATTCAAAAAAGAAAAGCAAGGTTGGAACCAGCTAAGTCTAGGGTGAGAGATCTCTGGGAAATCCAAGGGTTGTAGGCTAGATAGACAAGTTAGAAACTTCTTGGAAGAAGGAAACAGAAAAATGTATACTTTTTAAGTAAAATAAATAGATGTGCTCATGCGTTGAGCTTGTTTCAAAAGATTCTTTTTGATATACTAGCAGCAGGTTATATTCATAAAGTTGAATCTATATGGGAGTATTTATGTTAAGTTTTAATTAACAATGGAAAATCAAAATATAAATATGTCTATAGCATATCGAAGAGAAGCATTTTAGTTTAATGTTTCTATTACAGTTGTATGCCACTATGCACCAATTCTCCAATAGATTCTGAAATGGTATATAGTCTCTTCAGAACATTTGGGTAGAGAATTGAAGTTGGAATGATACATAACTTATTCCACTCCTATACAGATAGTCCTCGACTTACGGCCACAACAGAGCCCAAAATTTCTGCTGTAAAGTGAGTCATGTGTTAAGTGAATTTTGCCACATTTTACAATCTTTGTTGCCAGACTTAAGTGAATCACTGCAATTCTTAAGTTAAGTGAATCTGGTTTCCCCACTGAATTTTCTTGTCAGAAGGTTGCAAAAGTTGATCACATGACCCCAGGACATTGCAACCATCATAAATGTGAGTCAGTTGCCAAGCATCTGAATATTGATCACATTACCATGGGGATGCTGCAATGGTCCTAAGTGTGAAAAATGACCATAAGTCATTTTTTTCAGTGCCATTGTAAGTTTGAATGGTCACTAAATGAACTGCTGTAAATCGAGGACTACCTGTACTAAACCTGTCAGTAGTATAGGTTCTGATACAGGGAGCCCATAAACTCAACAGCTAGTTTCACATTGGCAAATAATGCAGATTTTCTTAAATCCCAGAAGTAATTGCTGAATTCTACTGCATGTTTTTGCTTTAGATTAATTATTATGCAAGTCTGTGCTATCTCTAAAAACAATTCTCTCTTCTTTCTGAATATTTATTTTAAGATACGTAGATCTGCTAGGTACATATGAAGAGATGAACAACTCCGGCAATATTAAAAAGCATTAAAAGTTGAAAAACAATTGTATAAAATTCACAGCTCTCTATATGTTGTTGGTATTACAATTCCCTTTGCATTGACTCCAACTGGGAAGTGTGAAGAATAGGTGTTCAGTTCCTTTCCCACAATACTTTGTAAAAATTAGATTAGATACTTACTTCGCAGCATGTCATTGTAGGCATTGTCTGCAATGGAGTAGATGTGGGGCGGGACCTCAGACCTCCGCTTGCCCTTATAAGCTGCTACAACAGGAGCTGTATAGACTGGAAGCCATTTATATGGATTTATGGTGACACAGAATAAGCCTGAATAGGTCTGAGAAGAAAGAAACAGCATAGCTATGAGAAAAGTAAACCAGGCTGACATCAATAGCACAGTTCATTAATCAACTCAAGGCTCACACTCCAGTAGAGGGCACATTTCCAACTCTTGAGAGATTTTTATTCTCTCTGTTCCATCTCCTAGTTCAGTTCATATGTTTCTTCAAATAAACGATAACAAGTGAGAAAATACTACATATTATTTCTATTACCTCCTTTGCTTAAAGAGGGTGAAAAAATGAAGGGGTAGCAGTGACAGCAACAAGGAAAAGGTTGGTCCTTTCTGGGAAAATATCCAAAGATAGAAAGTTGCTCAAGAGCCCCATAAAACTCAGAACCAACATTAAATTATTTTCTGCCCCTGTTGATAAGGATGTAATTTAAAGAAGAGCAAGTAATGTAAATGCCTCAGTTCTAGTACCATATTTCAAATTCATCTAGGATTTAAATATTTAATATTTAAAGATATTTCTAATGAAATGAAAGTTAGCAGTTGGGAATTTATAACACACATTCTTACTATTGGGTAGAGAAAAAGAATGAATAGTCTAAAGCTTGTTTCACACACAGGATGCAATACAGTATAATCAACAGTGTTTATCCTTCTAACGTACATAGATCATCCATTTGGTGTAACGCCGTTTCAGGTTATGCAGGACTGAAGCCTCATTGAGATGAGTTAACATAGCCATATCTTCAATCATGTCAAATTTTGGAGGATTCATAGGTTGAACATCATCTTCTTTAACCACAAGAGTCTACAGGAATCAAACAGTTTGATGAAAATATAAGAACCTATCTTGTTTAGATATTGATCCATAAACTGAAAGAAAATCCTTAAAGATTTAGCATGCAACTGTTAAATCACATAATCTACATGACAATTAGGCTATTAATTGATGAAGTAGGCTCTAATCCACAAACCTATTCATTATGATAACATTTTGATTTATTTATCTCTTATTATGATAAATTTCAGCATTGTCTTTACTATTTCTATTATGGTTTTTATTAGGTATCATAGACTACCTTGGAAACTTTTAACTGAAGAGCAATTCACAAATGTTTCTTACATAGTACTAACAACCTAAATTTTAATAACTACCAGAACATGTTTGTTATTAAACAAGAGCAGAAATCAAGCTAGTTAGAAAATATAACCGCAAATTAGATAAAGAAAGAACAGAACAGAACAGAATAAAATAGAATTCTTTATTGGCCAAACATTTCTCATAGTAAATATTATGGAATCTCAGTGTTCAAGGAAAATATCAAAATATCATATGATATGGTATTACAATCAACAAACAAAGTGGTAGAACTTATGGATATCAGAAATCCAGCTGATGTTTGTTCATGGAGCAGATTAAAGCAGACTCTACACCATAGTGTAGTGGTTTAACTCTGGCTCTTGTCACAATCCATCTAGAAAAAGAGGAGGGCTTGTGTGGTGATAGTGCTTGGATCATTCTAAGTTTCCTTAGCTCCAGCTGTGGATACCATTGTATATCAGATTTATATCTGCTGTTGCTGAGTACTGTCCAAGATTCCCAGATAAATTGAGATTGAAGTGAAACAAACATAAACTAACAAAAATGTTTTCCAGAATGCATATACAGTTGAAGACTTTATTACGTTAACTCATAATTACAGAAAATAGTGTGAAGTAGGCTATGTATTTAGAAATACATGCACTGTAAGAATTTCTTGATTTTAGAAAGAAATGCAGATAGACAATTGGAGGAAGGCCCCCATCCCCAGATTAAAATATTATTCATTCTTAATATTTAAAAAGAAGGCAGGGTAGAATATTTCTCCTAAAGGATAAATGGAGAAAAATCTTAACAAAGGCAGAAAGGAGCCCCAGTGTTCCTGCTAAAGGAAAAAAGCTTCAAGCAAAAAATCCAGTCCTTAGGAGATTTTGAATGGATATTCAGAAAGACTGGGCCAATCTATTCATAAATAGTACATCTTCAGACCCCACAGCTGATGGGATTAAGAATCTACATTCCCCCACCCATATTCTAAGGACAGGACGACCTTTAGGACACAATAGGATTAACCCACCATCATTGACACAAGGCTCACTACATTGCACAACCCACTGGAGCAACTCAATCAGAAGGTATAAAAACCCACCCACTCTCAACTCCATTTTATCAGCTGTCCCAAACTACATGCTGTTGTTGGTTCTGCTCATCAATAAACAGAAACCTTCTTTCCTAGGCAGCCTCCATTTTATTTCCAACATCTTAGCCTCCATTTTATTTCCAGTGCCTTACTCCCGGCTTGGAACTGGACCTGATTTTTCTTTCAACACTATTTTATGTGCAAAAGAAGAAAGACTCTGAAATAACAAACAAAAGTGGAATGGTTGGTGAAGATGATAGAACTAGCAAAGATGGCAAAATTAACATTTGATTAGAGAAAACCACCAATTAAACTATCAAAAACATTGCAAGGTGCTTCTTAATAGGAAGAATGAGTGGAGATGGGGGAGGGGGAGGAATACTGTCCAGTATTCAAAAACTACTACACACAAAAAGAAATCAAATACATGGGCATAACTTTTCAAAATATATTTGCCTGGCAGGACAATTTTTGGAACTTCTAACTGCACTATTTTTTTCCCTTAGACCAGACTATAGTGTAGAAGCTAGGGAAATGAATTGTTTTGTTGTGTGATGGTGGCTTAAATCTTCCCCCATATTAAGGCTTGCTTTGGAAATTGATATGCTTTTGATCCAATGGATAAAATATTTTCTCCTTCTGCTCATGCTGCATGTGAAATCCTCTATTTTTTTGTTTCCACTATAATGCTGAGTTTGGGTATCAGGGAAAGACTCTTAACAAATGTCAGGCTGGGTTTCTGCATCTGAAAATGGAACTCAGACCCTATATCATTCTCTTGAAATGCTCATTTCCTTTAAACATATATAATTATGTTTGAAGCTTAGTTCTTAGGATTTCTTTTTCAGTGTCATGGGCTTTAATGAAAGTTAGGCCCTAAATATTCCTGTGTTGCATTTAATAAATGTTTGAAAAAAAGTTAACAAAGATATAATAACTATATGTAATTCAAGTATTTAGTCACAAAATATCATCTTTGGAAAACTGGAATTTCCTTCTCTAAAATTTTCAAGAAAATATTTGTTATTTATCATCATTAATCCAATACGAATAACTATTGAAAGCTGTATATCATGAAAGAGAACAGCTTTAGCCATTGAATCTTTTCCAAGTCAATATTTCAGCCCTCTTGTTACAGCAAGCTTACCTTCTTATGAAGTTACTTCCACTCAAAGAATTGTTTTATATTAATTTTACAACCCTCAATGCTAGACTAGAAATATTTGAAGGCAGAGTGTTGGTTGCAGTAATTGATGAGGCACCCACTAGTAACCCAATCCTATATCAGTTTAGATGGGAGTAACTCCCATTGACTTTCAGGATCAGAGTTTTAAGAAATGAGTAGTCAAATCTTGCCATGGCTCCTGAATTACACTGCAGTTGCTCTCATGGTATAATGTGGTTGCCCCCATTGTGGGTTTGTGCGGATAAATATAACCTAAACAAAATAATATTCTGCAGAGTTTCAAACAGGAAGGTTTGGTGATATTTAGATAAACAGCTGAAGTATATAAATCTAAAAGTCCAAGAACTAGAATAACTATCGTATTACACATCTGTGCCTGATTAGAATGAATTGTATTTAAGAAATGTTGCTGGTCTTATGAAAAGAAAACAGTCTTGTCAGGAGTAGCTTAAAAAGGCAGCAATGTCTAGTAATTAAAAATATAGAAACTCAGATGCACATAGCTAGGGGGAGAAGTTTATACGTCTTATATTTATTTACTTGCTTTTAAATAAATGGATAATCTACTGTTCTTTGATCCAGATGACTTATTAATATACTAGAAACTAACACATTAGAAGAACATTTCATTGTTGCTTGGGAGCTTATCAGCTTTGCATACAGGTCTCCAGTTAAATCCCTGGCATCTCCAGAAAAGGCTGTGAAAACACCTTCTGAAATCCTAGAAAGCTTCCACCACCAAACAGCTTTGTAAGTTTATCTTAAAATTAAGAGGATCCAGCTTTTACTTTTGACATCTAAACCCCTAAGATCTCTGCTCAATGACCTTTCCTCTTATAGACCTGGAGTCTTGGACAATCATTAAGATCAACAAAGAAGGCACTGCTGCAGGTGCCTCAGATTTCAGAATGGAAAATACATAAGGCAGATAGTTATTTCAGAGTATCATGTCATGTTCATATAAAATATATAGGGCAGGTAATTACTGAAACTAAAATATCAAGCATTCTAAAAAAGCATTTCCCCCATTTAGCCTCATACGTGAAGAACATCTGTATGTGATCAACATCACCTCTCATCTGAAAGACACATTTTACTTCAGAACTCTTTTTTTTCTTCTTATATCCGTTTAACATATTAATTTACTCCATCAATTAAATTTCATACCACTTATAATTGTTCCTTCCTTAAACATGCTACAAGCCTGGAGTTAACAGCTGTTTAATTTTGACTCTCAATCTTTCTTCTTGAGGGAGATTTAATTTCAAACAACTAAAACACCAAAGTAAGAGCAAAAGTTCAGAAGGCAATTGTAAAGCAAAGCTTAGGCCCTCTCAGAACGGAGTTCCGGCACCTTTTTCGGATAGAACCTTGTAGGATAGGCAAGGTGGGTTGTATGACATGTGTGAGTTCCGGCACCTTTTACAAAAAAAGCACTGGCTATAACAGAGGAGAAATAGTCATACATTATCATTATCTTGCTTGCTTATCCATTTGAGAAGTTCTTTTAATTATTAAATAAATATAGAAATAATGAAACTTGTATAACATTGCTTTAAAAAGAAAAAAAATGGAAAATGTTCAATTAATAATATTCTTATTCTAAGTAATAGCAGTAATTATACAGAAGAAAATATAACATAATTTTATACAGGCATTTTGATGCTAAAAAGTAAATTTAGAAAATGTAATTGCTTGTTTTAATATATCACTTATCTGGAATATCTTGCCCCCGATATGAGGTTTGCCCCAACCCTCCTATCTTTTTGATATGGCTTTGCCAGTCAGCTTGGTGCCCCAGTGGGGGAACAACGCAATGGAGGTGAGTGATTTAGTAATAACAGTATAATCTGACAAACCTAACAGAACTGAAAGCATAGCATATTGTTTTTCTAGCCTTTCTTGACATTAGATAGATAAATCAAATTCATTGTAGCAGATGGGTGAAAAATACAACATAGCAGGCCTCTATAATTTTGCTATTATTGTTAAAATGAGGAGTTTCAATTTCATCCTTTTAACTCCTTTTCATATAGGAATTCTTTTTAAACTTATACATGTATACAGGTGGTGCAATGGCTCGGTGGTTAAAGACACTGAGCTTGTCAGCTGGAAGCTGACAGCTCAGTTTCGAGACCCGAGTGCCATGTAACAGGATGAGCTCCTATTCCTTGCCCCAGCTTCTGCCCACCTAGCAGTTTGACAGCATGCAAATGTGAGTAGATTAAAAGGTACCACTTCGGTGAGAAGGTAACAGTGTTCCATGTGCCTTTGGCATATAGCTATGCTGGCCACTTGACCATGGAAAATGTCTCTGGACAATGTTGGCTCCCTCAGCCAAGAAACAGAGACGAACATCATGCCTTAGTGTCGGATACTACTGAACAGGAAAAGCTTAACCTTATTTTTAATCTTTGGAAGAATAGTGCTATATAGGAGAAACATTCCCAAATGCACCTTGATCTATTCAATTGTAACTTTACATTCCTGATGTAATGACATCAAATAGCAAAAGATACTTTTCCCACTGCATCCTTTTTATACAAATTGATAATCAGCAAAATCATAATTTTAGACTGTATGGCATGCTTAGATGCATTCTCCTTTTTTCTTCTCTTCTGCACAATCTTAAGAAATGTAACTTTTCTTTTCAGTTTCCTATTTGGCTAATATTTGGTATGTTGAATTTTTTTTACCTTTTTATCTTTGGTTTCCACTGTGACTTTGCCACCAGAGGATTCTTTAATTTCAATTTCAATATAAGCCTCCTTCTCATCTGGAATCCAAGCCCTTTTCTTTCCTTATGAACCCCAAAAAAGACGAGAAGAACAAAAACAATTTTAAAAGGTGTATAAATAGATATTAGATGCAGATAATGCAGATGCCTACATAATTATTTTACTTACATGACAAGATCTAGAAATCTTTTACATAACATTATTCTTGTTCCTTTCATTCTTCTGTTACTAAAGGGGGAAATGCTGTGAGTTGAATATTTATTTGTGTTTAATTTATTCCTATTAATTGTGGAATTGATTTTTCTGTTATTAATATTATAAGTCTAGGTCTAGAATTTTAAAAATAGATTTTAAAACTTTGTAATTTTGAATTACAACACTTTTGATTAATCATTGTCTACTAAAATATATATTATATCAGTTTTTTTTTAAAAAAAGTTGCAAAAAGTGAAGATTTGGCTAAATAATGAAGATTGGGTAAAATGAAGTCAACGGTGAGTAATGCTGGAATCTAGTCAAGAGGAAAATGTCTTTTAAGACAACTAAAAGCATGATCTTTCTGCATTTCTCATCCATCAGCAACATCTGAAATGTTATTTTCCATATTTGACAAAAAGCAAACATGCATTTGCTTGGATAAAGAGACCAAAAAATGGACAGGCACTGATTGCAATGCTGAACATATTTGCAATATGGAATTTCTAAAGCAGCCCATTTGAGCAATTTCTAATCACAGCTTCAAGAGATGCCAAAAGATAGCAGGCTTTCCTAGAATTCATTCAGGAATATTTAATCATTTCTTTTTTTAAAAAAATTGTATATTATATCTTTCCTTTTAAATGTTTAAATAGAAAATGTATTTTGGGATGAACAATAAAATGATTTTCCTCCTTTTATTATGTATAACTCTTGTTATTTATTGTAATATAAACCAGATCACCAGATCATTGCAGTGGCAATGGCAATGAGGTAACTGCCATTTCATCATTCACATGATAATGGCAGGGTAGAAAGGTGTATGTAAAGAATCTAGTATCCATCCCTGATATAAATTGTTATATGTTGGATGGCTAACAACTTCCTTAGTGATATATATTAAGGCTAAACAGCCATCTGTCCAGGATGCTTTATTTGGATTCCTGTATCATGCATACAAATTGAACTTGAAGGCTCCAACCCTTTGATTATATGATTCCCATTTTCATGGAATATTTTCATTAGTTTAGGAATCAATAAATTCCATTTCATATGTTGTGTACTTTCTTAATATATACATTTCTGTTGTTCGGTAATTGCTGTGATAAATGAAAATCACAGCTACATATTTTTGAACAGTTGATTATAACTTTGAATTCATTAGTGGTAAGAATTTTTAACTGAGAATTTTTAACTGGGGTTTTTAATTCTAGGGATCATTTAATCTTTTTTAATTTGTTTTTAACTTTTGTATTGGTTGTTTTAAATGTCCTGTAAACCGCCCTGAGTCCTTCGGGAAAGGGCGGTACATAAATTTAATAAAATAAAAAATAAATTATAAATCTGTTTATAAACCATCTTAAATGAATGTTTTCCAAAATATAATTTAAACAAGTAAATGTTAAACCAGGCACTTCACAATTTATATAATTATAACATGGCAACAGACAGATCATCAACATAACATAAAAATGGAGCTACAGTAATTTTACTGCACTCTCCATTACAACCAAAATGACCAAAGAAGAAGCAGAATTGTTTAACTGTTAATCTAGCTGTCTTAGTCTCTGTGGCCATAATAGGCTTCAACATTTTAAATGGATAAAAAAGTGCAGAATTCCTCTACACAGGAGGCAATAATAGAAATGGATCATGTGGTTGAAGCCCTTTCCATGCAAAAAAGGTGGTCTTACCATCAAATGCCATAGTCTGATACTTCATCATCTCCTCATAACTTTTCCGGAGGTATTCAGCAGCCTCCCCAAATTCTTCCTTGTCTAACCTACTCATGTTGACTATTGAAAGGATAAAGCCTAGTCAGCAGCAAACAGATCAGCCAAATACCCTAAAGTATAAAAGGACAAAACAAAAAACAAAAGCAATGTACATTTTAGTCAATAATACAGTCAAACCACATTACTATGTCCTGTAATGGATCACCAATCTTTTAATTACTAGATGATATGAAAGCATACATGCAAATGTATGCATTCTATAAATTAAAATAGCGTTCTAATATTTATACACTGCATCATATTATATTCCAAATCATAAATCTAGCTACATATATGTGCTAATTTTAATTATACAATACAGATATTTTTTCTTTTTTGAATTCTTATCATTACTCCATGTGCTTTTTAACTATATAAAATCAGAAAGCATAGCTAGATTACACTAAATAGTCAAGAATGTGTGCCCAATGTATAATATCAAAAATCAGACAAGATCCAACTACTTTAGGTTTATTTGAAGGACAATCAGTATCTCAGGAAAAATTACTAGATGGTCAATTTATATTTAATGAGCACCCCACCAATAGGCTGTAAGTTATCTTCATTTCATGTCTCTGCCAGCTTACACCTCAAAGGAATTTGACTGCGTTAGCATCCTGTGTGATAGCTTACCACAGTGGCAAGTAACTGTACAAGATAATATGAAAGCCTATGCATCTGTTATATCACCACCACCACCACCACCACTCCAGAAATATTAACATAAATTGATGGTAACTGCAACAAGATTATTAATACCACTCATTTTATAAGCCTCAACTACTGCTGTTGTTACTAAGCCATGCTATAGCAACAGATATCTTCATATCCACACATTCATACTGAAACAATCACAATTTCAGTTACGCATCCTGCTACCCATGACTTTCCACACCATAAGTGTACATTCTTTTCATAGCCCCTTTAACCATATTATTCCTCCTAAAGTTTGTCTTCCCGATAATAATTCATGTTCCTCTACTTCCCTTTTTGTAAAAAAGAATGCACTAAGGAAAGCAAGTTTTCAGGACAGACGTGCAACACAGACATGCTTTTTATTACCAACCTGGGCTATGGGGCTGAGTGACTCTGTGTGTGTATGCTGTGAGGCCCCCTTTTATTGTGCCTGTCAAGGTCAGGATAGGGAGAGATATGTCAGAAATTCCCATGTGTCATATCCACACAGCTCCATTGGTGCTGCTGTCCTACTGCCCATAGAGACACAAAAGGCAAACTTTTATCTCTCTGCCGATGCAGGCTGGTTATTTTTACCTCATATTGTCAGACAATCACAAAGGCAGGGAGACAGAAGCTCTTGAGGCAGCACAAGACTCTTAAGTTATAGCCATTCTAGAAAAAGGCTTAAATGAGAAGCTTCTGGTCATCCACGTTTGCCATTCTTTCAACCTCTGGCAGGCCTATATGCATACCAAGAAGGTAGTTTTTGAAAAGATCCCACAGTGATATTTTTCTTCAGCCAATGGCTCTGGTAATCTCAGGATCCAGATACAAACCCAACCCTACTGTAGCTGTGGTTCTGATTTGCTTGGTATTATTTCAGAGATTGTGATTAAAATATGTAAGCAATCTGATTTGGAGTGAAAGGAAAATCTGGGGGGAACTGGATCCAGCACTTATAGAACTGCCATTCCATTTTACCTATTTTACCTCCCCTTAGAAACACACACACACACACACACACACAGAGAGAGAGAGAGAGAGAGAGAGACTATTCCGATGGTAGAATTGGCAATGGCAGAATTTAAAAAAAAATCAACAGAGAAAGGAAGCATAAAATAAGGAGAGAGAGAGAGGTGTAGGTGCAAGCCAGATGCTTCTTTCCCTGTCCATATATTGGTGAATTAGCACCTCAGGCTATTTTATTTTTGCATCCCTTCAGTTACAAACTATAACCCCAACTTTGAAAAATGTAGGTGTTTCTCGAAGCCTCATGAATTTATAACAAACTAAATAAGGATAAAGATGCTGATTTACAAAGCAGTGTTCATTACAGTGGAAAATATTGGCCTCTTTCCTACTTCAGCAAAGCATAAATTATGAGTTTTCAGGTTATCTAAATGACAAAAGAAAGACAAAGGAATAAGCAGATCTAGGGCACAGGATAAAATAATGACAATGCCACGATGCAGAGTTTTAACAGGAATTGTGCTTTGCTGAAGAATGGTTTGGGAGTTGCTAAAAACTCTCTAGTTGCTGCCAAGAAAGTTCTGTGTCAAAGGATATGCAGATGGAAAAATGAAGTGCTTTTTGGCATTCAACCAATGGCATTAATTCAGCATTCTAATTTGTAAGTAAATTAACAAATTTATAAATGGAGGATACACACTCTGGCGAATTACTTAACATGTCTAGATAGCATTAGTGAGTATGTATAAACTAATACACGTGGAATTACTGAAACTCTTTTCCCTTGAAAACGCTTTGAGATTTTAAGCTTAAACATCTTCTAGAGAACCACTTTGGTGTAGCTGTGAAGGCATCAGGCTAGAAACCAGGAAACTGTGAGTTCTAGTCCCACCTTGGGTATGAAGCCAGGTGGGTGACCTTGGGTTAATCATTTTGTCTTGGCTCTAGGAAGGAGGCAATGGCAAACAACTTCTGAAAAACCTTGCCAAGAAAACTGTAGGGACTTGTCCAGGCTTTTTCCAAGCATCAGACACAATTGAATGAGAGGGGGGGAAACATACTCTAGAAACATTCCCAGTTGGGTGAATATGGTGATGCATTATTATTTAGACTAGACCTTTGTCTAGCATAGATCCCAGTAAGATTTGATTTCTGATAGGTGACCTGCAAACAATCTTGAGATTGTACTTTGTGCAACATTGTTCTCCCTTTTAGGGAGAAATATTTCCCAGTAGGTGGATTTGACACTACTGCTGCTATATTTTAAATGACAAAATGAATCAGTGCCAGTCAACAACACTCAGATAAGCACAGTGGCTTAATACTCATCATGGCTACCTGTTTGACACTGGACAATGTTGACAAGACTTGAAACAGTGAATGGCCTTTTGCTTCTATTGTATATCCAGGGTTATAGGGATTGGCTGACTCCACATTTAATAAAATAAAATATATGGTCTTTGTCGAATTGTTAAGGTATTATGGTAGCAAATGTCTTTTGAAAATCAAATAAAGCCATAATTAATGTTCCAGCTGGGATGAAACTTGAACAGAAATTGGAGTTATGTAGTCTTTTAATTTCATTGAGTTAAATGATTGTGGAGATGGGTCCTAGAACTCTCCTAGAAGTTTTATTTTTATAAACCTGTGAATAAGCCAGGAATTTTAGGTGCCAAAATGCACCTAAGAAATCAGGTTCAGCTTCTATGCAGATAGCTTATATACTGTATGAGTATATATGTAAATTAATGATGGGCTTAAAGTAATATAAGGATAACCAACAAATAAATGAACGCATTTAGCATACATATAGGATCCATGATTAACTTTAAATAATGCCAACTTTATATCCTTTCTGAGGATAATCTGTTGGGAATATATCCTTTGATATATTTGTTCTATGCTATATTTTTCAGCAATCTCTATATTAGCAGTGGCATAAACATCAGCAGATAGTCTGAGAAATCCAGAAACCTTACATAGGGCAATATGTAGGGAGAATGACACTTGTATACATACCTATCTATACTAAATGAATTCCATTTAAAACTTGGAGATTTTGGTTCTAATCCCTACTTCATTATGGATCTCACTCAGTGATTTTGAGCCAATCATTATTTCCCAACATACCTCACAAGATTATTGTAATGAAAATCAAATTAGAGAAAAATCCATATAAATGACCCTGTGCTCTCAGTGGGAAGGCTGGATATAAGTGCAATGCATATAATAAATAATACAAAAATTCAATATAATGTAGCATCTTTAAACCACAGCAGTTACCTCTCTTTTAAAGAAGGCAGCATACCAGGTGGGAAACAGGTTTGTGAGGCTTTTATGGATGGAGAATTCCATCTCAGGTTACATGGGCTTGTATGAAATCCCAAGGAGGGCTGTTATGCTATTGCTAATTACCAGACACCCCTCTGGAGAAATATTTCTCCGTTAAGAAGCTCTGATTAGAGGCAGGAAGTGAGACAACTGCAAGCTGTTGGGTCATTTGCTGAAAGGTTCTGCACTCAACAGACCTTACCTATCAGCTGCTGTGAGAAGTGACTGGAGCAAGGAGGCTAACTCAGAGATTAGATAGAAGCAATCTATGGAAAAGCTATTTCAGGCATGTTTCCATTTTGTAAGACTGGACACTTATGCAGCAGTGTTCAGAGATCTCACATCCTTTCATCCTTTCCTCACCCCCAACCCTGGGGCCATATTAATGGTACCAAGAACCATGATGACTTATTTAACTTTGTAGTATTTTTATGTTCAGGCAGCAGATTCTGGGGGATGGGACGAGGATGCAACTGCAATTAATTAATTTATATTTTGGCATTTCTGAATCGCCCATCTCCTTCAGAGAGGAAATCTGGGTTGTGTACAGTACAGTATAATGCTAATTAAGGAAACATTATAAATCCTAATTAAAATGACCTAAGCATTATTTGAATAGTGGCATTTATGTTGAAGATGTATTACAATGTTCAGCTATGACAGGGAATTTTAATTGCATATATCTTGAGCTTAATTGCATTATGAAGATACCTCAAGTGGATACAAAGGCTACCCAGAAAAGCTAAGGAGTGATATAAAAGAAATAACAACACTCAGGGAGACAATTCTTGTCATGTAGGAAAGACAACTACTGGATTTATGTGGGGGCATGGACAAAGGTGATATAATGGTATCATTAAAAATGATAATTTTTAATAATGTTCCAGTGAATAATTTTGGCAATTGTATTATATTTATAATCAGTTTGTGTGAAGTTGCATGAGCTGAAGGTATGATCTACTCTTTCTTCTGCTTCTTTGCACAATCTACATTTTGAATCATTTGATGATTTTTCAGTTCTGGCCTTGATTGCAGCTGTTCTTCAGCAGCCAAAATCAAGCTTTCGCAGGGTTGTTGGTTTTTTGTTTTTGTTTTGGCAAGCTACTGCCAATTTTATCTGATCTGCTTTCCCCTAGATCTTTTGTAGCCTTCTTTGTATGTGTTTTTATTGCATTATTTCAATATCCTTGTTTCCTGCACATTCAGTAAGTTCCAAGTTTAACATGCACCAGTACTTGTTCTTGGCTGTCTTTTACATAATCAACCAATGCATACTTTTCTTTCTCAGTAGTTTGACTTGAAGTAAAACTCTGCCTCTATTACTGTGAGGCAGTATAATTTATCAATATCATTTGGGGGATAAAATGTATAGTGAATAGTCATCAGTTTTCTTGGTTTTTGATCCAAACTGTCCAGTTCAACCTGTGTCCAGTTAATAATTCCAGCAGTGTATCACAGCACATGTATGCCAAGGTATTTATGGCATTGATAATGTTTTCACAGTTTAATTTTGCCTTTCCAATTTTCTCACTCTTTGGATGTATACTAATCACCTTTTTAACTGTCCATGCTTGAATTTATTCATTTGTAAAACACTCAGATACTTGTAGGCTTCGTCTTGATGGCTCCTATTGGTTTGGCCATTTGGCATTTCAATTACATTGCTGTTAGTGATTTTACCCCAGTTTATTTCTACCAGAGCACATTTCTCTAGATGAAATTCCATTGCTATATCTTGGTACTATACATTGCACTAGACTAGACCCAGCTTTGCCAATGTTACAGCAAGGTTTTGCATATTGGAAGCTGTTTCTGGTGATAACCTGAAGCGTTTTAAAATTCCTTGTAAAATTCCTCCAGCACAGCCCTGGAAAATAAGCACATTGAGGTCTCATTGATTTAAAATAGATACTTTAACATTCTCCAGGCAAGATAAGTGAAATTAGAATAAGCTAACTTGCTGTATCAACAGAGATCATTCTGAATTTTGACAGATAATTAGCATATATACTATACTTTTATGTTTTCTAGAGCTACGCAGCTCTACATATTTGATTCCAAAATCTTTTTCTTGGCATGAATTACTTGTCTGAAACTCTTCCAAATGGCTACCATAACTGTCCTCCACTGTGACCACAAATTCTGGGAAGTCACAGCTAGTTGAAAAAGTTATCTATATATGCACCACCTGTACTCCAAAGCACCTTTCTGAAATTAAATGCAATACAAGACACAGCCCTAATAATTTCCCAACCCTCAGAAATGAGGTTCCCTTGAGAGCGGTGAACATCTGATTCTTCACTGAGGCCTTTAGCCAAATTATTTATTTAGCTTTTGTTTATTTTACAGTATTGTAATTTCTTGGTTTGATTGTTATGAGCCATCCAGAGTCATTAGGAGTCAGGCAGCATGCAAGTTAAATGCATTATTGTTGTTGTTGTTCTTATACTATTATTATTATTATTATTATTATTATTATTATTATTATTAAAAATTAAATGAAGATCATGCAGTCATAGGTTCCATTATCTTATCTATTCTATGCCTTAATCAAATGAGCTTTCTGACAACCTGTCAATATTATTGGTCCAACAAAACTATTGCATGCAAAAATAAAATGAAATATAATTATTATTTTATTGAACGATGAATGTTAGCTATAATTAGCATCTCTCCAGCATATATTTTTTGAGACATGAGCTGAATTTCTTGAATGTATTATCTTTTTCCAAAAGAATGTACAGTAAATCAGAAAGAGGTATAGAAGAAGGTCTTAGCTACATTGTAGGGGATCCTTGGGATTCTATTTAGTGGGGACAAGGGGACAATTGACTTTAAGCATGGGCTTCTCAGTGAAAGTCTTCATTCATTTGCATAGAAGATGGCAACTAAGAATCTTAAAAATCCGGTCTGGACGGTATAATTAAGACCTTTGTTGTACACTAGAGACTTGTAGCTAGCATTACTGGTTGTTCTGAAGAACCGCAGTTATTCTAAGGTCTTTTTTCTTAAGTGCTATTTTGAATAGCAGCACGTGTCAAATTCCAGGCATGCAGCTGGGTGTCACCCGTATAAAACATACAGTTGTTGTAGATTATCGTGCATGCAATGCCAGAACATGACTTATTGGGCTGTGAGCAGTTTAACCTCTGGGCAAACACAAGGCAAAATGAACCATGATTCTTCTTGCTACTTGATCTGAACTTACACCTTCTCTCTCCCAAACAATCCTTTCAGACTGATTTTTTTCTAAGCTGAGTTTACTTGTTTTCAGAATGAAATACAGGATGAAGCTATTATTCTGATTGGGATATGCAAAGTCAATGAAAGATTCCTAAATTTCCAAATCTTTTAACAATTTGTGGTTAAGTCCAATGATCAGTATGGAACAATATTAAATGAAGGAAAAATCATATTTCTATACATATTTAACCAGGAATAGGAATTTCTTTCTTTCTTTCTTTCTTTCTTTCTTTCTTTCTTTCTTTCTTTCTTTCTTTCTTTCTTTCTTTCTCTTTCTTTCTTTCTTTCTTCTCTTTCTTTCTTTCTTTCTTTCTTTCTTTCTTTTCCTTCCTTCCTTCCTTCCTTCCTTTTTCTCTCTCTCTTTTTTTGTATTTGTATTGGAAGGCTAGTACCTTAACTCTAACCCTATCCAACAAGATGTAATTCACTAATGAGAAAGTAAGGCCTACAGAATATATGGTATCTGACTCATTGTAAAAAAAAAATCTAAGTAGAGTATCACTTAAGTATGAGCCAGCAATGTGCTGGAGCTACCAAAAAGCTAATGCAGTTTTGGGCTCCATCAACAGAGGGAAAACATTAAGATCAGATTTCACAAGGCGCTTAGGTCTCAAACTTGGGCTGCCAGCTTTCCAGCCAACAAACCCAGCATCTTAACAGTTGAGCCACCATGCCACTCCAAAAGTAATGTGTACCATACAAGAATAATCCACAAACTCATTTTAACTATTCAGATGATTTGAACTGTTGAATTTTTGTACTTGATACTATTTATCTGATTTTTCAGTCTTCCTAAAGTAATATATTCAGGATTCTCTGGGAATGTGACAGTATTTTTAAGCTAACTCAGAAAGCAGAAAGGGGCTGGCTTTAAAAAAAGATTAGGCTGGGTTAGATCTGCTTAATAATTGCTTGGATTAGAGAGACTACCAGGAAAGCCCAGGATGGCAGGCTAGTTTAGGGAATTGGAAAAGCTTTCTGGAAGAAGACAAAGGCATAATCATTTTTGTACTGTTCTCGAAAACTACCTGTACATGTTCATGATTTCCCCACATGACAAGCATGACTTAAGAATCCTCTTAAATCCACTAGTTTATTCCTAATTTAAAATGGTTACCTTTTTAATCTCATTTCATTCATTATATATTTTTCCATCAGTGGCCATCATGACCGTCAAATCTTTTGGAAAATAATTGATGGGGAAAAAAACTTGATGCAGAATTCTACGGAAGTGGAATGACTTTAGGGGAAAAAATGACATCCATTTATAAATAACTTGCTGACCACCCCTTGGGTCTTTTGGAAGTGATTCCAATGTCACTACTCCAGTAATGCAGACAATACTTGAGCATTGTTTTATTCTCAGTTACTCAGAAATCGACAGCAGCAGCTGCCTTTCCATTTTTAGCCTGCCAGAACACCCTCCAATTATTGTTCTGTACTTTGAACAATAGATGATGCATTAAGGGGGGTTAGCTTTGCTGGCTTTAACTGCAGCATTTCTTACTGAAAATAATCTAAAGATAATGGAATTTATTTGTTTTATGTTTTCCTTGAGGCTGGTAACCACAGGGAAATTTTGAATTCAAGGGCTACTATATGTTATTTTCTTCTGAATTTCAATCCAAATAAAGTTCCAGAATGTTCAAGTGTAGGGACGATATGAAATCTCTTTCTTAAAAATAGAACAATTGCTTTATCTTTATTTAGCTATGTTTAAGCAATGATATCATCATCTCAAATTATATGGCCATTTTATAGGGCCATTTCAATGCATTTGAAACAAATCCCCACTGGTTATAGTCAGCATTAATGGGTTGCCTAGCCCTAAGATGAATTTGTCTCAGCATGCAACATATGTAACTTGAACACAATCGGAAAGCAAATACATTGTTTGAAATTTTTCCCTATTTGGTGGGTTCTCAATTATACATCTTAGAATAGTAAAAGGCTACCTCATTAAAACATCAAAGATTATAAAACTATGTGACACCTGGCAATTCAGTGCTATTTCATATATTTGTGACGTATCACACTTAACAGTTCCAGATTTGGTAGCTTGCAACTGAATGCACAAATTGACCCATTTGAGAACAATGATAGTGTGAAATTCTGCAGTGTTTCACCTGCAATGGCTGATTCTCTCATATACATTTCATTTTAATTCTGCTGTAGTCATCAAATGCTCTATATGTTGCTTTCCCTTATCAGGAATTGTATATTTTGTTCTAGGGATAAACAATAGTGGCTCCAAAGGGTTCATCAGATTTGGAAAATAATAAGAGAAAACTAGCTAAATCAGATGCTATGATCCCAAAAGTCCAATTGTGGATTGCCCTATATGTTGTTTTGTTGCTTTCATTTATACTAATTTTATCAGCCCGGACCAGCCTCTATGCACAGTGAGCAGAGCGCGCCGCTGCCTGCCTGCCTGTCGAAGCCTGGCAAGCTGGGGTTTGGGCAGTGTAGCGCAGGTAATGTGTACTCTCACGCCACTCATGGCGTCCCCTCCCCCGGAGTCCACTGGTGTGTGAAGTGGGCGAGAGCCATTTGCTGGTCTCCTTCAGGGAATACTGCCTTTCTTCAGTCCTCCAAGAGGGTGACCCTTCCCCAGCTGCATTTCTTGCCTGTTTTTCTCCCTCTCTCATCGCAAATATCTTCCTGCCACTCTGCTCTTAAGGCTGTGTGGCTCTTGTCCAGGAATTTACAGTGGCCTTTCAAGCCATGGCCACCAGCAGCACCCACGCTGGCAGCCTCTCCCCCTCCCCTTGTCCCTTCCTGGGCACAGAAGGAGGAAGGAAGGAAGGAAGGAAGGAAGGAAGGAAGGAAGGAAGGAAGGAAGGAAGGAAGGAAGGAGATGGAAATGAGAAAGGGAGCCAGGGAAGGAAGAAGGGAGGGAGGAAGGGAGGGAGGGAGAGAGGGACAATGAGAGGGAGGGAGGGAAGGAAGGAAAGGATGAGAGAGAGGGAGGAATGGAAGGAAGAGACAACGGGAGGGAGGGAGGAAGGGACAATGAGAAGGAAGGAGGGAAGGAAGGAAAGGATAATGAGAGGGAGGGAGGGATGGAAGGAAGAGACAATGGGAGGGAGGGAGGGAGGAAAGGAAGGATGTGACAATGAGATGAAGGGAGGAAAGAAAGAAGGATGGGACAATGAGGAGGGAGGAAGGGAAGGAAGGAAGGAAGGAAGGAAGGAAGAGATCAGAAGGAGAAGCAGGGAGGCAGGGAAAGAGGGAGGGTAGGGAAGGAGGGAGGAAGAAAGGAGGGAGATTGGAATGAGAGGGAGGGAGGGTCTGAGGGAAGTCCTGCCTTAGCACTTGGCCACCAGCAGCCCTGCTGCCCTTTCACCATCTCTTGCCCTCTCCTCCTGGCCTATCGTGATGGTCTCCCATCCTATCATTAAGGATGCTTTGGTTACAAAGCTGGGTGTCCTCTTATGGAGAAGTGGGAGTCCCTCTGACCCACGCACTTTGCCTTCCTGCACCCACCATGAGCAACCTGGCCAAGGAGAGTGGGCACATCAGCAGCAGCTGCCTTGATGAGGTAAGCACAGCCAGGTGCCCCCTCAGGGAAGTGGGGCTGGAGTGGGTTGGGCTGCGGGGTCCTGGTGCCCCGGAAGTTCAAGGGCCAGGCTGGGTGCCTTCCCTCTGCTGCCCCAGTCCCACCCCCCTCAAGAGACCCAAGGATCCCCCCACAGCCCCGCTCACACACTACACAGGTGCACCACAACCTGAGCAATGTTGAGCTGGCCACATCCCCCCAGCCATTGACTTTGCTTGTCAAAAAGTTGCAAAAGGTGATCACATGACCCAGTTTCCAAGCATCCGAATGTAAATCACATGACCCTGGGGATGCTGCAACAGTTATAAATGTGAAAAATGGTCATGTCACTTTTTCCAATGCCATTGTAACTTTGAACAGTCACTAAGCGAACTGATGTAAGGTCTGACCTCAATACCTGGGAAGATGCTGGAAAAGATAATCAAACAATGAATCAGCGAGCACCTCGAGGCAAACAAAGTCATTACCAAAAGCCAACATGGGTTTATCAAAAACAGATCATGCCAGACAAATCTTATTGAATTCTTTGACCAAGTGACAAAATTAGTGGACCAGAAGAATGTTTTGGATATAATTTACTTGGATTTCAGTAAGGCATTTGATAAAGTAGATCACAACCTACTACTTGATAAGATAGAAAAATGTGGGTTAGACAGCATCACCACCAGATGGATCTGTAGCTGGCTGACCAGCTGTACTCAGCGTGTGGTCCTCAATGGCACTGCATCTGCATGGAGAGAAGTGGGTAGTGGCATGCCCCAGGGCTCTGTTCTGGGCCCAGTGCTCTTCAGCATCTTCATCAATGATTTGGATGAGGGGATAGATGTCATCAAATCTGTAGATGACACCAAGCTGTAGGAATAGCCAACACTCCAGAAGACAGGCTTAAAATACAGAGGGATCTTGACAGACTTGAACACTGGGAACTATCTAACAAAATGAAATTCAATCATGAAAAAAGTAAAGTTCTACATTTAGGCAAGAAAAATCAAATGCACAGGTATAGGTGGTACCTTGCTCAATAGTAGTAACAGTGAAAGGGATCTCGGAGTCCTAGTGGGCATTCACTTAAATATGAGCCAGCAGTCTGCTGCAACTGCCAAAAAAGCCAACAGTTTTAGGCTGCATTAACAGAGGGATAGAATCCAGATCATGTGACGTGTTAATACCACTTTACAATGCCTTGGTAAGGCCACACTTGGAATACTGCATCCAGTTTTGGTCACGATGTAAAAAAGATGTTGAGACTCTAGAAAAAGTACAGAGAAGAGCAACAAAGATGATTAGGGGACTGGAGACTAAAACGTACAAGGAATGGTTGCTGGAATTGGATATGTCTAGTTTAATGAAGAGAAGGAAGAGGGGAGACATGATAGCAGTGTTCCAATATCTCAGGGGTTGCCACAAAGAAGTGGGAGTCAAGCTATTCTCCAAAGCACCCAAAGGCAGGACAAGAAGCAACGGATGGAAACTAACCAAAAAGAGAAGCAACCTAGAACTAAGGAGAAATTTCCTGACCATTAGAATAATTAATCAGTGGAATAACCTGCCTCCAGAAGCTGTGAATGCTCCAACACTGGAAGTTTTTAAGAAGAGATTGGACAGCCATTTGTCTGAAATGGTATAGGGTTTCCTGTCTGAGCAGGGGGTTGGACTAGATGACCTCCAAGGTCCCTTCCAACTTTATTGTTGTTGTTGTTGCTGAAAAGCCCTGTAGTAGATTATAGCAACTAGTGCAGTCAACAAGCAGGCCTTTGTGTTTTGTTCCAACTATAGTGTGCATTGCAATCTAAGCATACAGTGATATGGACATGAGTCAAATCTTCTATCTCTAGTAGTTGCAATTGGTGGATGAGCCAAAGTTGGGCAAAAGTCTCCTATCACAGCCAGGAGTCCAAGACAGCCCCCATGGTATGGGCCTGTTTCCTCAAGGGCAATGCTGAAGCTCATAAGCTGAGTAATTTGATCTTGCTTGACTTCAACTTTAGCCTGTTCCACTTCAACCACCAGACCCAACAGCCTCCAGGCATTGAAACTGAGGTCTAGCAGCAACTTCTACGGGGCCCAGAGTGGTAATATAAAGCTGATGGATTCATACCTTGATTTTTTTAAGCTGTATTTATACAACATACCTAACCAGATTAGTTGCATATTTAAAACTGCATTCACACAATACAAGTGAAACTCGAAAAATTAGAATATCGTGCAAAAGTTTATTTATTTCAGTAACGCAACTTAAAAGGGGAAACTAATATATGAGATAGACTCATTACATGCAAAGCAAGATAGTTCAAGCTGTGATTTGTCATAATTGTGATGATTATGGCTTACAGCTCATGAAAACCCCAAATCCACAATCTCAGTAAATTAGAATATTGTGAAAAGGTACAATATTCTAGGCTCAAAGTGTCCCACTCTAATCAGCTAATTAAGCCATAACACCTGCAAAGGGTTCCTGAATCTTTAAATGGTCTCTCAGTCTGGTTCAGTAGGAATCACAATCATGGGGAAGTCTGATGACCTGACAATTGTGCAGAAAACCATCATTGACACCCTCCATAAGGAGGAAAAGCCTCAAAAGATAATTGCAAAAGAAGTTGGATGTTCCCAAAGTGCTGTATCAAAGCACATTAATAGAAAGTTATGTGGAAGGGAAAAGTGTGGAAGAAAAAGGTGCACACAAGTAGCGATGATGACCACAGCCTGGAGAGGATTGTCAGAAAAGGCCATTCAAAAGTGTTGGGGACTTTCACAAGGAGTGGACTGAGGCTGGAGTCAGTGCATCAAGAGCCACCACACACAGACGGATCGTGGACATGGGCTTCAAATGTCGTATTCCTCTTGTCAAGTTGCTCCTGAACAACAAACAACGTCAGAAGCGTCTTACCTGGGCTAAAGAAAAACAGACCTGGTCTGTTGCTCAGTGGGCCAAAGTCCTCTTTTCTGATGAGAGCAACTTTTGCATCTCATTTGGAAACCAAGGACCCAGAGTCTGGAGGAAGAATGGAGAGGCACACACTGCAAGATGCTTGAAGTCCAGTGTGAAGTTTCCACAGTCTGTGTTAATTTGGGGAGCCATGTCATCTGCTGTTGTTGGTCCACTGTGCTACATTAAGTCCAGGGTCAATGCAGCTGTCTACCAGGAGATTTTGGAGCACTTCATGCTTCCTTCTGCAGATGAGCTTTATGGGGATGCTGACTTCATTTTCCAGCAAGACATGGCACCTGCCCACACTGCCAAAAGCACCAAAACCTGGTTCAATGACCGTGGGATTACTGTGCTTGATTGGCCAGCAAACTTGCCTGACCTGAACCCCATAGAGAATCTATGGGGCATTGCCAAGAGAAAGGTGAGAAACATGAGACCGAACAATGCAGAAGAGCTGAAGGCCGCTATTGAAGCATCCTGGTCTTCCATAACACCTCAGCAGTGCCACAGGCTGATAGCTTCCATGCCATGCCGCATTGAGGCAGTAATTGCTGCAAAAGGGGCCCAAACCAAGTACTGAGTACATATGCATGCTTATACTTTTCAGACGTCCGATATTGTTCTATGTACACTCCTTGTTTTATTGATTGCATGTAATATTCTAATTTTCTGAGATTGTGGATTTGGGGTTTTCATGAGCTGTACGCCATAATCATCATACTTATGACAAATCACGGCTTGAACTATCTTGCTTTGCATGTAATGAGTCTATCTCATATATTAGTTTCCCCTTTTAAGTTGCATTACTGAAATAAATGAACTTTTGCACGATATTCTAATTTTTCGAGTTTCACCTATATACTAAGTTTGCTAAAACTTAATTTTAGTTTTAATTTTAGGTTTTTGTCTCTTAGCACGTTGCAAAAATCCAGCCTATGGTTAGGGGACAGTGTAATGTGCAAATACATAAAATGGGTTAGTTCAATAGCCAATGGTGGTATTTTATAGGCAGCCCTCGATTTACAACAGTTCATTTAGTGACTGTTCAGTGACAACAGCCCTGAAAACAGTAACTTATGACCATTTTACACACTGATGACTGTTGCAGCATTCCCATGGTCATGTGATTTACATTTGGATACTTGACAACTGACTCACATTTATGACAGTTGCAGTACCCCAGGATCATGTGATCCACTTTTGTGAACTTCTGACAAGCAAAGTCAATGGGGAAACCAGATTCACTTAACAACTGTGTTGCTAACAACTGCAGTGATTCAATTAACAAATGTGGCAGTCGTAATATGGGGCAAAGCTCAGTTAACAAATTTCTCACTTAGCAGCATAAATTTTGGGCTCAGTTGTGGCCATACATTAAGGACTATGTATATAGCCTGTACCTAGTGCTTTATTATGTCCTCCTTACTTGCTCTGCCATGTATTAAAAGTAGAGGATGGGAAGGCTGCTTATGAAAGCATTTTAGTTTTGCTGAGTACTTTATTTTTTGCAGGGCAAGTACGTATGCATAGGACCAGGTTTCAATACCACCTCAGTCAGGGCCATGTCAAAGCTATTTATTCTTTCCCTTTTGTTGCTGTGTATTGAGTTTCAATTGTCTGAACTTTAGGCAGACCATGAAAGGGGAAGCTGCATCCTAATACCATGGAGTCTTTCTTTGATGGTTCTGCAGCAGACACAGGAGAGGTTAACCAGCATAATAAACTTTTCTTTACACTTTCCAGGATGCTATTTTTGGCAAACAAAGATAATGTCACAGTTGGTCTTGTTCATCTCTTGTAGCATATATGTGCCAAATGCTTACCATGACTGCCATTTTTAAAGACCATCTAACCTTCACTAAGTTCTGTGGCAAGCTTCTCAGAGTGTAAGAGATGGGAATGTTCATTAATGACCCCTTCTCACAGGATTATAATAATGTAAAGTTTCATGTTAAGCAACTTTTCTACTTTGATATATCACTTAATTTTATTCTGTCAAGATAATATAATTGCATATACACTTGTAACTTCATTTATCTAAATTAAGATACATAAAAAGATAATGTGAACATTTGTGTAATCAAGAACAACCAACAAATAATACAGGAATCCAGAATACACCTGTAAATATTAGAAACCAGGGATAAACGAGTGGATGTGCTTTTTTATCTTTATACCATGCTTGAGCATTATATAAGCATTACTGTTCAAGGAAATTGGAAGCTGAACAAGGCTTTTTTTATGATGCATTTGAGTAACTATTGCTTGAAATTGAGCAAAGGCGTTCATGTAAATCAGTGATTTTCAAGCTTGGCAACTTTGAGATGCGTGGACTTCAACTCCCAGAATTACCTAGCCAGCCTACTGATTACCTTTATAATTTCCCAATCCTGGATGCTGTGTTCCTGTGGAAGCCCTGCTTTATTTTTATGGGTTTGTTTCTTTTTAGCCTGGTCTCTGCTCCATGGATATGGAATGAAAAATTGTGGATACCACTTAACTATTCCAGTTTCAATTTATTTCACAGCCAAACTGGGGTTCTTTTGGAGAAAGTGGAGAGATACCAATACTTTGGCCAGTATTTGTAGTATCTATTAGGGACATTTATTTCTACAAAGGAACACTACGGTTCCACTATTAACCACAAATAAAAATTTTATTCACAAATTAATAGGATTCACAAATTCAACAGTTAAGCTGATAAACAAGTAGATAATTCATTTTTTCCAGAATTACTTAAAATTCCATCAATGAAACATTTTACCTGAAACTCAAATCTAATATACATTTCCATTGTTCAAGTAAATTGTTATTAAATACACTACCTGCTGTAATCAAAGTTATAGATGTAGACTGTTTTCTACAAACAAGGTTTTTTTATTACTCATTATTCCATTATTAACTCTGGTTATAATGGACCAGATCCAGACATTGCATACCAAAAGCATATAAAGTAAAACCAATGGTCTTATTAGCAATGACAAGTTAATTCCCATTGATTTCAACAGGATTACCCTAATCAGGGATTACTACCTCTGGATCTGAGCTAATTTTTTAGGCTTCAAAACTTGGCACACCTTTAATGAACCAAAGCAGCAGTGAAGCAAAATAAATGTGAATGTTATCCCCTGGAAATCCTGGTATATCACATTCACTTCTTTTCTAAAAGGCTTTGCTATCAGGGATCATGTTTTCTACAAATCAAAATGAATGCAGTTCTATCGTTAGGTCCAGAAATGTTTATGAACATAGATTGCTTCAATATGTTCTGGAATGTTTAGAATGTTTTCAGGAATTTCAAACTACAAAGGCTTATGTGATATAAGCAAAGAATAATGATTTAAATAGGCTCTTTAGTACTTTACAAAAGGAGGGGAAAACTGTATCATTTAACAGGAATTATAAAGTGATCTCACTCCAAGGTAATGGTTTCAAACTGAAATTACTGTTACCTCTGAAAAGTTTTAACTAAATAAGCACATTTAATTAGTGAAATGTGCAAAAATGTGCATTTAAGGTTTTCATACTTCACAGCAAGTACTATCTTACATAAAACAGGAAATGCCTTTCCCATTAACTTTCTTGCCATCCATATATTTATAATTTCAGTATTAATTTAAAAAATTTGTATTTTCTTTTAAAAATATGGTACTAATTAGAGACATCAGTGTACAAATTTTATCAATTAGGATCTAAGCAATTGATTAAATATAGCAGATCTTCAAATAGTTTATCTCATTTACTTATTCCTACAAATGTCAATTCCCCCCCCCAATTTATATAAATGTTTTTAATGTCGACTGTCCCCTTGTTGTGGTTGAAACTCAATCAATAGTTTTTAAAACTAATAAAAATGCAAGTTGCAGATTGTTTCTCGATAGGCAGTTTCTTGTGCTATGAACAAAAGTCCCTATGAAGAATTCCTTTACATTTATATGCTGGAACATGATTATGCTTATACATTTTTCCCATTCTCAAAACTTTGGCCACATTTGCCCCAAATAAGTGGAGGATAAAAATTAACTATAGATATAATTTTTGTTCTTAGATTAGTGAACTAGAACATTAAATTCCAAATTCAGTTTTGCCATAATTACTATGCTTTTTAGTTTTGATTTGAACTTCTGCATACTTGGTCTTCCAGATTATAAACTCTTATTTTTTGTTCTGACATATTAACCTTATTACTACTATGTTCATAAAATCTTTCTCTAGCAGCTTTCTTTATTGTTGTTGTTGTTGTTAGTAGCAAAGTTGTGTCTGACCCATCACAACCCCATGGAAAACATTCCTCCATCTTTCTTTATAAATACATCTAAATATTAAAATCCATTTAAATAAAAAATATAACTGGTCAGTCAGCCTATGCTGTACAGAAGACAAGTGTAGATTTAAGTTTCTAGTTTGGGGCAGAGAACCAACAGGCAATTTTCAGAGAAATGACACTTTGTTCAATTGCTTATCAGTTAAGATTCATCAAGTGATAAATTTTAACATCAGGATGAGAAAGAAATGTAACTATCTTGAGGTCTCAAAATGCCCACCACAGACTATTTTATAATTCAGCAGAAAACTATTTTATAAATTGTCAAGTGTATTTAAAATTTTGTAATTATGTAAACCAAACAAGATTATTTTATGGATATGAATCTAAACTTAAAAAATTCAATATAACATAGAAATGCATTAAAATGTAAGATATTATACTTAATGTGAATAAAGAAAATGTCAAAGCTGACCACTGTAAAAGAGGCAACTTTCTGTCACTTTCAAGGCATAAAAAAGGCACAGTCATTTTTCAGTCTTGTATTGTTAAACTTTCATAAATATTCCAGAAAATCTGAATGGTTTCATGAACTTCTAAGTAATGAATAACATTTTCTGAAAATTACATACTGTAGTAGAAAATGTCTTGCCATAAAATACTGCCATCATGTGGCTGTTTAAATAGAAAAACACATTTATTTCAGTTTATGACAAAATTATCAAATTTAGGGATTCATGAATTAATGAAAGAATATTAATCTTACAAACACATTGACTCTTGATGGAGACACTAAGTTTTTCACCCACTAGTCCTTTAAGGAAAATATATGGCCAAGCTAGAGTTTTACTTTTGAATGATCTAGAGCAGAAGATTTTATATTGGTTTGAGATTTTAAGATGGCAGCATTCGTATTAAACAGTACATTTTTATGACAATACCTATTGTTAGTGTTGTAGCTATTCATTAAATAATCTGAGACAAAGAACTTAATCCATTCCCCAAAAAGGCTCTGGATTCTTTTGAGTCCACATTTAGACTGTTGAAACACTGCAACTCTCCAAATAACTATGGCACCAATTTGTTCAAGATAGATCATGAATTTCTAGCTTATCTGGATAGATTTTCAGGTGCGTGGAATTCCATTTTCACATTCTAACAGAATGAGTATTGTCTGCTTCTCCTGCTACACCTTGTTACTATTATGGTTAAAGCAATTTAAGACTTTGTGATACAAGTCTGAGATGACCTACAAGAGTTGGCATTGGCTGATTCAACTAGTGTTGCCCATTCTACCCCAAGGTCTCCAGGAATTGGATTAGGATTTTAAACTTTATGAAAAAACCTCAGGTATTGGAAATTTGTCTTATTGGGCATGTGGGTATAATCCTGTCTGGAGGAACAACCAATAGCAAAAAACTATTTGATTGAGCAATTAAGCCCAAAATTTCCATGGCTAAGTCAGGAAGTTAGGCTTTGCCCTTCTTAAGACCTTTTCGCCAGTTATTAAGTAAATCGTTGCAGTTGTTAAGTGAATCACACAGTTAAGTGAATCCAGCTTCCCCCAATGAATTTGCTTTTTAGAAGCTGACTGGGAAGGTTACAAATGGTGACCACATGACCCCGGGTTTGTGCAACAGTCATAAATACATGCCAGGTGCCAAGCATCTGAATTTTGTTTATACCGTTTGACCATGAAATACTGCAACAGTCATAAATTGAAAAACAGTCATAAATAACATTTTTCAGTGTCATTCTATCTTCAGTTACTAAACAAATGTTTTTAACTAGAGGATAACCTGTATTTCTTTTTCCTAATGAGGACCCAGATTGTTGGGGGCAATTAAGCTAACTTTGTAATAATGCCGCTTGGGTGTGTGTGTGAAAGCCCTAATAAGCAGGCATATACATAGAATGAAGGCTACTGCTAAGCTTGTAAGCCGCCCTGAGTCTTCGGAGAAGGGCGGGATATAAATGGAATTAAAATAAATAAATAAATAAAATAATGTCAGCACTTTTATTATGAAAGGTACTCTTCAGCATACCTCACTGCTTGAAAGTTACAGGAAAAAAGAAAAAAGGCAGATGAAACCTTGGTAATCCCACCCACCCCGTATAAATCCATGTGAAGATTTTTTCCCCACCTATGGAATAAAATAGTGACAGTGTATATAATAAGCTGTCTAAAGGAGTGTTGATAATTATAATGGGGATTATAGGAGAAAAGCTTGAGAAAGTAAGAGGGGATGATGCATCACATCTCAGGTGTTTGTGTTCCCAGCATTAAAAGTTATGTGAATGTTTGGTTTTGGGGGGAAAAAACACTATTTTACCATCTCTTTCTCCTCCATCTGGGTGCACCATCCATCTCTCTTTTCCAAGTAAATCCACCAAAATAAATTCTAGCAGAAGACCGAGATATAAATAGTAGGACAGAAACAAATATCATCCATAACCCATACCCTAAACCAGGGGTCAGCAACCCGAAACAGCAAGAGCCACTCAGAACCGGTTCCGTCATACACACAAAAAAGTGGGAGCCGCAAAATGTGTGCGAGTATGTGTGCATGCACGCGCATGCGCATAACAAGCGAAAACATACACCACCCCGACGCCCACGCCGCACACACCTGTCACTGCCCAGTGCCGCCAGCTTACGGGGGGGAAACGGACTCGCAGGCCGAGACGACCGCAGAGGGCCGTGCGAAGACGAGGAATGAAATGGCCTTTCAGAGGATCCTGCCTGGCCCCCCTCGGAGGCAACGGGCCATGCGAGCAGCTCCTGCAGTGTGGCTCCGAGCCGGGAGGCACCTGCGTGATGGCGGCGACGGGTCTCCCTGGCGATGGGCGCTGGGTTGCGCTGCTGGAGCCACCCAAGCGCCCTGCCCCTCCCCCCAGGACCTCCAAACCTCTGCGTTTGATGAACGCAGCAGCTCTGCAAACGGGGAGGCAGAGGTTTGGAGAGCTGCGCAGCTCTCCAAACCGCCGCCGCCCCATTTGCAGAGCTGCTGCGTTCCTCCGCGTTTGAAAGAAACACGAACGCAGCAGCTGTGCAAATGGGACGGTGGCAGTTTGGAGAGTGCACGCGCACCTCTCCAAACCACCGCCGCCCGTTTGGAGATCTGCCGCGTTCGTCAAACATGAACGAACGCGGCAGCTGTGCAAACGGGACAGTGGAGGTTTGGAGATCCCTACACCTCCGCCAGCGGAGGACTGGGAGCCGCAGGAGACGGCTTAAAAAGCCACATGCAGCTCTGGAGCCGTGGGTTGCCAACCCGTGCCCTAAACAGTGCTATTGTAGATTACAGTAAGAGGTTTAAGTGGTGTGCTTCATTTTTTATTACTTTCCTGTGTAAAATGGCCTTTCTTCTGTGTGTTTGTGTATTCCTAAGGCTAATTCAAGTTCTTTACCAAGCACAGTCATCTGCCTGGGAAAGCAGAATGGATAAGCTAGTGTTAATTTTGATAACTACTAAGCAACAAAATATAAACATATGAAATTAAGAGGATAGGTAATTATATATACTTTGAAAAACCTAGCTAGGAAAGATGCTATATGCTTGCCAAAATAATCTGAAGCTGCTCAAGATAAGGAGCTCCCTACTATTGAGATTGTGAATTTTTGTCTTGTATTTACAGTCAACTGACTGTTACTATGTCTTGCTCTATTGCAATGTCCATGGTTATTTCCTGTCTATATTATGGTTTGCAATTAAGATTTTGCTATATTTTGCACTCTACAGTTTGCAGGCTATCACTTCTTGTGCTGGCAGCACAAGACAGGGTTCTACACTGTCATCTTGCCTCCTCTACAAGCATCACCCTGTTGCCTCTTTCCTGGCCTGGCTGTGCAGATTCCTTCAGCAGATAAGTTTCTACTCCCCTGCCACATTTACTAGGTGCATCCCCGGGCTGCACCCTAACCTAGCACTTGAATCCTAGGCCAGCAGCAAGAGGATGATGGTGAAGATAAGCTGGGGATAAGGGTGGAAGTGATAGGTGGCAGAGTACTAGGCCAAAAGTGCAGAGATGGAAGAAGATAGGTGGGTAAGGGGTGTTGAAGCAGCCCATGAGAAGACCATGTTCTATAGTTGGAAATGCCAACTGGTTGCCCAATTTTTGATTATGTGACCATAGGAGTGTTGTAACGGCTGGAATTTCAGTGACTGATTGAAACTACCATTCACTCAGCAGTTCAGGTGGAATCGCTAGCTGAAAGAGAGACGGATCCTCTAGAAGGAATGAGACATTCCAGTTTGGTGTTGGTTTGGTGTAGGAAACCTCTTGAGGTCAAACCCCTAATTCTATATCTGCTGTTTCTCAAGGGATTCTTGTTCTTTATTGATCAGAATATTTAGACTATTCATGGAGTGGTTTGGTTGCTTGCACTTGACAGCATTGTTATAACTTGTATGAATAGTCATTAAGTGAGGACTACCTGTATATGCAATGATGATGACTGAATCTGCTTTAAAATGAATCACAATTTCAAAGCGTGTATTCCTTGATTAACAACACAAAATACCTGCTTTTGCGGGATCTAGTCTATGAAAAGATATGCCATTATTAATATGCTAGTTCGAGATACCTTTTACTATTTTTGCTGTAAGAGGCCAATGTTGTCTACCCCTCTGAAATTTATTGTAGACATTTTCTATTTGATATACATTATTAAGAACTTAATCCTATGCATATTTATTCAGAAACAAGTTCAAATGAGTGTAACAGCACTTATCTCTGCAGGAAGCTTTTATCTTCTCACCCTTTTATACATTGGAGCGGAATGCATATTCTTCATCAGTGAAATTATATCTGTTTATGCCTCTAACTGTTTTTTGTGGTACTTCAATGGGTTTTCTCTGAAGTTCACATCAAGTTCTACCAATATTTCATTATTTTTAAATCATCTTTTTCTTACTGCAAATGACTGTATTGATTTTTTTCTTGGCAGTGTTTACATTGTTCAGGTCTCTTCCAACCATGATTAAATGAAGACTCCTAAGAAAAATAAACATGTCAATAATGAAAAACTACCTTAAGATATAATTACTTGCTTCATTTGGAGATGTACTGTTACTTTATGATTTTGCAAAATGTATAAAAAACTAGAGCTTAGTTTATTCAGCAATCTCTATAAAATACTATATTTTTAGTGTGACTATAGATATAACATGATTACATTTTATCATACTAATACATTCTACATTTTCCAGATATTTAATAAAAAATCAATGGAAATAATATATATTGCATTATTAATTTAATTTTGTTTACACAGCTGGCTGCGAGTTTTTCTTTGATCAGAAGGCAAAAAGGAAAAAAAGCATGACTTGCTTTTATGGCTGTACCAAAAACTACATTATATCTTTTGCATGAAAAGCCTTAAGATAACAAAAAACATTTTTGCATTTATATCTGGTCCAAATACAAACAATAAAACTAAACCAAATGGAAAAGACAATGTTATACAAAATTTATTTTGCTTTAATGTTAGTTTGTACTTTAACTGATATGTGGAACACAGTAAGTTTGATTGCATATCTATAGTATGTAATTTACTAAATATTTGATCAAATATTGATCTGATTAGGCCAGGGGTTCCCAAAAACTTGGATTTTCAAAATTATAGTGTATATGCATAATTTGTTGCCATTATTTTGAACTTTTGTAAGGGGTGCGAGAATGTAACAGAAGTGTTCTAGGGGTGCGGGGTATATAAATGGTTGAGAACCGCTGGGTTAGGCTATGGATCCTAAGGAAACTTCATCTCTCCAAGGGACTATTTGGGATGGTCCACCCCAGATACCTGATGCACATTGGTTAGTGTTTATGAGAAAAGGTAACAACACATAGAACAAGATTGCCTCCTAATTTCCAAAGATGAAGTAAATGAAAAATTGCCCAATATGTCACCAAAGGAAAAGTGAATACAATTATCTAATAGTACAAGCTAAATAGCAGCTATAATAGTGGCTATTGAGTTTGCAGATTCCTGCCTGTTAAACCTGTCCAGATTAGTCCTGTTCCTTTTAGGGAAGAACAGGAAAGATATAGTGCCTGCAGAACAAATTGATGATTTTTATAAGTTTTGGCAAGCTCGTTTTAGCTCAAGGCTGGGTTTAGCGCTGAGAAATCATGTGAAGTAACTGCTATGACATTTTACATTGTGACCTAGAATACTTTGGAACTTTTAAAAATTTATAGAGACAACTCTGTAATATAAGTTGCACTCCTGAGGATTGGGTCTGTGCCCTGCCTGGTGGCTTCTGGTAGAATATGTGTAATTCAGTGTAACTAATGACACTGTAAGGCCAGGTGTAATACCACCTACTTAGAAAAAGGCGGTGATGTACCTCCTTTTGAAGAAGCCATTTTTAGATCACAAATATATTGGACAACTTCCACCTGTATTTAGCCTCTGCATATGAGAAAAATCTCTTGAAAAGATGTCAGGGAATCAGCTTAAGAAGATCCTGGAATAAACAAATCATCTAGATCCCTTTCATTCATGGTTTAGGCCTGGACATGCAAAGGAAACAGCACCAGTCATTCTGGTCAAAGAGCTGGAGGTCAAGTATATTTCTTCTGCGACTTCTTGGCAGCATTTGACCACTGGAGTGTCTACAAGAAATGGGGTCACTATTTTATAATAGTTTTGCCTCTCCCTAAATTGATGGTTTAGTTGAATTATGACGGAATAGTAATCAAATCTTTGGTTGCTCCAATATGGAGTAACCTAGTATTCAATCTTCTAAGTTATAGCCTTATCTGAACCAGGAAGAATCAGTGATAGTAGCTTTATTATTATTATGCAACAGGAATAGTCTTAGTGGAGCTGCCTTTGAAAATAATTTAGAATCAGCAGCTGTTACAAATGCAGTGACCAGGAAGCTAGCAGAGAAACCGATTACTGACAACACCAACATACTGTATTTTAGGAAAGCATTTTCTCAATATAGATGCAAAATCTTTTGGGAAACTAGTATTTAAGATTGAGAGAATCTACGTTACAATGCATTCTATCTATTGTCTTACTTATCAAGAACACATTGATATAAATAAGTCATTTAAAAGTACTTGTTGCTTTTCTAAGAATTAAAAGTTAAGTATTTTTCTTCTAAAAGTTTATGTATTAACTAAAAAATGGACTAATTCCTAGGTAAATGCATACTGTACTGCAGCATTAATATTCCAAATTAAGTCATTTATTTTGGTATTTACTTGACAAAATACAAACCTGGGTAAGTTTGGGTTCCTTCCTCTTTGAAACCTCAGGTCTGTTTCCTGAATATACATCAATTTGCTCAGGCTTGAAGAGAGAGATTTCATGGGAACATTTACACTGGCTTTTAATCTGCCGATTAGGATCCACTAGAAAAATACTCTCTCTGTTGAGGTAGTTCTTTGGCATGTGGTTTTCTGAACCAAGGCAATTAGACACTTTTGATGTGCTGAGGTGTTCTTTTACAGCAGTCTGGCAACATGAACATTCAGGTTGATAAACAGAATGTTTTGGTATTTGATGACATTCATTAGTTGGTGATGAAATGTGTGTGGTTAAAAGATCAGTCTCTTGTAAAGCATCTGATCCTAGATGGAATTTGACTTTTCTTTCACCTATTTTCCCTGTTTTATTTTTTTCTACATCCTCTTTCAAATTCCTTATGGGAAATCCATTTTCAAATAAAGATGCTACTTCAATAACTTGGTTTCTTGGAGGTTTGTGTTTGCATGAATTGTGTGAAGAACATGTTGGAGAGACATGGTGACAACCACAGCACACTTTCTCTGTGTTGAAGGTTCCTGCAGTTGAATTCCATCTGTTCGAGGCAGTCTTATTGACTTTCCAATTACTATCTGGGCTTGCTCTAGGTTTCCTTCTACCTGACTCTGAAATATCATCGTTAGGAAACAAACCATTTTGTGACATAGTTCCACAGGAACACACTGAAAACTTCTTCAGGACCAAATCTCCACCTGCTATCTGACCAGTTCCAAAATTCAGTTTTTCCATACTTTTATTATTACGCATATTTAATTTATTTGGTAGCTGTTGTGTTTTAGAATGTGCACAACAAGAATGACAGGTGCTGTGTTTACCATAAGATTCCACAGGATTCAAAGGATCCCTCTCCATTTCCACACAGGGAGCAGATGAATGCTTACATTCATTTGGAAAAATATATAATGCTGTAGGATTCCTTCTCTCTGTTTGCAAAGAGGAAACATCTACAAAAGGCAATGTGGCAGGAAATGGAACAGAATTATATGAATGTGGATGAAGTGGAATAGTTGGATTTGTTTTGTCAGCTGGCATATGTGAAATAAATGTCTCATTTGCCCGTATCTTTGAAGTGGGAGAAATACCCTCTTTACATTTTTCATCTCTGTTCTGTCTGCCAGTCCAGCCTAAAAAATAATTCAGTATATTTTGCATCTTCAAATGATTTTTTTTCCTAATTGGAGAAATATAGCGAAGCCTTTCCAAACTGTTTTTAGGACTTAACAAATAATGGGAGGAAAATCTATGAATGACTTTGCCTACTCGAGTTTTTCTGTGAGATCTTCTGTGAAGAGTTAGGAACTTTTCAGAATTTTTGTCTTCAGAATGCAGATCAACAGTTAAGTCAAGCAATGGGCTGCAATGGCATTTAGATGTTTGACTTAAAGACATATATTGTTCATTTATTTCTGTGTTTACTCTTTTATTTTTTTCTACAGGCTCAATGTCCAATGTTTTGAGTGAATGAAATTTGGAGAAAATAGATGGCTTACTTTTATATTTTTTGTCTCTTTGCAATGTTTTCTGTTTGGTAAACACAACAGATTTTACAGGTTTGGACACTTTGGGTTTTCTTTTTTGAAAAGCAGATTTAACTGGATTTTGGGGTGCTGACTTAAGAAAAAAGTGAGGTAACTGATTTGCCTGTAAATATTTGAAGGATGGGAAACATGAATATGAGGACCAAAGATTTGATGTAGGTAATGCTTGATCAGAATATACATTGGAAGAACTAGATTCTGATGGATCTGAATTAGTTCCTAGAAGATAATTGGCTTCATCAATTAGAATTTGAGAAAGTCCTCCCTGCTTTTTAAAATGTGTGGTTTGTTTTCGTGGCATTAAAATAAGATGCAACTTCTTAAATGGTTGGTTTTGTTCAGAGTCTTTAAACTGAAAAACTAAAGCATGGCTCTGGGGATTTTCATGCTCACTCACATCTGAAAGTTCAGTTTTGCTTGCTAATGAACCATTAGTTGCTTCTGGAGTCGAAGAAATAGTAGGCTCTTCTGAACCGGAATTTGAGTAGGTTTGCTCAGCAATTTGATATGAATATTCTGAGGAGTATTCTGAATGGCTGTTTACTAAATGACTTTCAAAACTGTGAAAGTTTTTAGGTTTCTTCAGATCTTTATTTATTGCAGTAGATACTGGTGATTGTTTGAAATATTTATAGCAAATATTGTCCTCTATTTTTATTTCTGTAGAAGAAACTTGCACAGCTTTGTCTTGCTTTGAAGTTGGAGGGTTACCATCTGATGACTGTTTCTGATGGAATTTATCAAAAGCACAAGCTTCTTTCACTGTATAAATGATTTGTCCTTCAATGGAATTTTCAGTAATGATCAGTTGAGGGATTGCTTTATTTAAATTCAAATCATCTCCATAAGAACTATTGTATATGAATGGAATTATTTTGCCTGAAAAAGATTTCAGCGACTGGCCCTCTGTATTATAGTTCTTACACTTTAAAAATAATTTAGATTCCAGTGATAATTCCTCTTGCAATTTACTAGTGCAATCTACTTTTTCTCTTTGCAGCAAAGGATTTTCTTTGCAGAAACTGTTCACCTGGCTATTTTCTAATATAAGCACTATGCCATGCAATTTCTTTTCCCCTTTTTCTTTTTCAAACAAGCTGCATGAATCAAAACAGAAGTAATTGCTAGAGTCAGTCAAATCTAGGAGAAATAAAGGGAAAAACAGAAATGTTTGCTTTCTATTTGTTGATTTTTACAAAATTCAGTATCACAACAAGAATGTAAATTGCCTGTGCTAAAAACAATAGATTTAGTAATTTAGAAAAAGCAGTGAAAATATCAGTTTCCTTGTTGTCTGGCATATTTACCTTTGTTATATGCAACATTTTGTTCCCAATAGTCAGAATAAAAATCACATTCACTTTCTGTGTCACAGTCTGCCAGGTTTTTGCTGGACATAGCATCTGAAACAGAAATATAGTATGTTTTATTAGAAATCAAAATAAATTTTAAAATGGATCTGACAGTATTTCTATATCAAAAATCATATCAACATTTTTAGTATCTATTTTAGTATCTAAAATAATTTTTAGTATCTATGGTCCCAAATATATTTTTGTCCATTTATTCACATAAATAGATTTGATGTAATGAATTCACATACTTAATTCACATACTATACATACCACAATATATAACTTTAGTTATGTTCCTAATATATAAACAGAATCAGCAATTAAGAATAAAAATATTTTAAGAGATAGAAATATCCTACTTATATGTTAATATCATATGTATGTTTATAGGTTATAGGAGTACATATGACTTATATGTTTATTATTTATGTTTATACCATATAGAAGGATTTTTGATTCTCTCTCTCTCTCTCTCTATATATATATATATATATTTCTTTCTTTCTTTCTTAATTATTTCTCCCTCCCTCCCTCCCTCCCTCTCTCAATGATTGTACCTTGACTGACATTTTTGGAGTGTTTACTTAATAACTGAAGAGTGGGAGTGGTGAACCTAAAATTATGTTGTAATTATATATACACTTCCCTGGGACTAAATCTAATAGAATAATGCTTACATTTGAATTGATATGTATTGTTGAGAGCGTGGTGGCACAACAGCTTCCTCTGTTTCTGGAGGAAACTGATTATCTGGAACCGTACCAATCGGGTTTCAGGCCCGGGCACAGCACGGAGACGGCACTGGTCGTGCTGTGGCGGGCTCGGGACAGAGGTTGCTCCTCTGTCCTAGTCTTATTAGATCTCTCAGCGGCTTTCGATACCATCGACCATGGTATCCTACTGCGACGTCTCAGGGGGCTGGGAGTGGGAGGCACCGTTTTACGGTGGTTCTCCTATCTCCTGGGCCGCTCGCAGTCGGTGTTGACGGGAGGGCAGAGATCCACCCCAAGGCCTCTTGCTTGTGGAGTCCCTCAGGGGTCGGTTCTCTCACCCCCTCCTGTTCAACATCTATATGAAGCCGCTGGGCGAGGTCATTCGTGGTTTCGGGGTGGGGTATCATCAGTATGCTGATGATACCCAACTTTTTTTCTCCACCCCGAACCAACCCAGCGATGCCCTCGCAGTGATGTCCCGTTGCCTGGAGGCAGTCCAGGTCTGGATGGGAAGAAACAGGCTTCGTCTCAATCCTGCTAAGACTGAGTGGCTTTGCGTACCGGCATCTCGGGCTAACCAAACTATTTCACCTTTAATGATGGGGGGTGAGGTGTTACCCCCCCATTGATAGGGCTCGCAACTTAGGCGTCCTCCTGGACTCATGGCTCAATTTTGAAGATCATATACGAACTGTGACCAGGGGAGCTTTTGCCCAGGTTCGCCTGGTGCGCCAGTTGCGACCCTACCTGGACCGAGATGCCCTACGCACAGTCACTCATGCGCTCGTGACCTCCCGTTTAGACTATTGCAATGCTCTCTACATGGGGCTGCCCTTGAGGACCATTCGGAGACTACAACTGGTGCAGAATGCGGCTGCCCGAGTTGTGATGGAGGTCTCCCGATACTCCCATGTAACACCTCTACTCCGTGAGCTGCATTGGCTTCCGGTTGCTCTCTGGGTGAGATTCAAAGTGCTGGTGATGACCTATAAAGCCCTAAATGGCTTGGGTCCGGGATATTTGAGGGAACACCTGCTGCCAGCATCAAGTTCCCTTCGTCCAGTGCGCTCGCAGAGGGTCTTCTCAGGGTGCCGCCGGTAAAAGATTGCTGGTGGATAACACCCAGGGAGAGGGCCTTTTCTGTGGGTGCCCCTGCCCTCTGGAACCAGCTGCCCGTGGAGCTCAGGACTGCCCCTGACCTACGCTCATTCCACTGGGACCTGAAGACTTGGCTCTTTGAGCTCTCTGACCCAGGCTGAGAATTTTAACTGGGGTTTTATTTTCAGGGATAATTTAATCTTTTAATTCTCTTTTAACTTTGTATTTTATATTGATGTGATTTTAAAATGCCCTGTAAACCGCCCTGAGTCCTTCAGGAAAGGGCAGTATATAAATCTAATAAAATCTAAAAACTAAATCTAAATCTATTAAGTAAATTATTTAAATAATTAAATATTTAAAATAAGTAGGCAAAATATATTTTATTGTTCCAATTTAAATCAATAAACTAATATGCAATATTTCATCATCCTAAACTGATCTAACATTTTTATAGCATTAACTACATCAAGCTGAACATTAAAGACCAAAATAATTATATAAACTGCATTTGAAATACTGCTATCTGCTAATGGGCCAGATTATTCTCAACTTTCCAGGAATCTACTTCTTTGAATGCCTTTTGGAAAATAATAGGCAAAAGGTAAAAAACAAAACAAAAAAAGATTGCACTGATCTTAACATTCTCCACAAGCTTAGCTTATTACCTTGCTAAATTGTATTATCGACACATTCTTCAACTGGCAGAAAAATACACCAACATAAAATGTATTATTATTGATCCGTATCCTGCTTATATAGTCTGAAATTATATAGTCTTCTACAAATTATATAGTCTTCTACTGCTAAGCTTGTAAGCCGTCCTGAGTCTTCGGAGAAGGGCGGGATATAAATGGAATTTTAAAAAAAAAGGATGACAAAGGCACTGTATTACACATTACATCCATAGAAATTAATTCTGGTGAATTAAAAATAATTTAAGACTGCCTTGTTGATTGGTTAGTAGGCATAAGACAAGGCCACTCTAATGAGGATAATATATAAGTAACAGGAGAAAAAAAGATGCTGCCAGGGCATGTCGTGCCATGCTTCAATAAAAATGGAGAAATATCAAGTCTCTCAATTCTATTCTTACTACCAATTATAAGTTAGCAACGCTTTGGATGATGCCTTTCTGTTTACAAAAAGTTCTTGCCTCCAAGACTGTATAATTCAAATTTTACACAGAAGAAACAAGAAGCAGGTATCAATATCAGGCTGAGCTTCTCTTGACTAGATAGGATGATGTCTACTCCTACCCGGATAAGACACTGCCAGAGAAACCTAATAGGTGGAAACTATGGCGTTGTTTATTTTTGAAAGTGTCTGAAGCAGTATTAAAAAAGGACAAGAAGAAAAGGGGGCGTGTGTGTGAAAAGGAGAAACAAGGATCTTCTTCTTGTTGTTGTTAGTTGCGAAGTCGTGTCCGACCCATCGCGACCCTATGGACAATGTTCCTCCAGGCTTTCCTGTCCTCTACCATCTTCTGGAGTCCATCTAAGCTCACTCCTACTGCTTCAGTGACTCCATCCAGCCACCTCATTCTCTGTCATCCCCTTCTTCTATTGCCCTCAATCTTTCCCAGCATTAGGCTCTTCTCCAGTGAGTCCTTCCTCCTCATTAGGTGGCCAAAGTAGTTGAGTTTTAGCTTCAGGATCGGGCCTTCTAGAGAGCAGTCAGGGTTGATCTCCTCTAGGACTGACTGGTTTGATCGCCTTGCAGTCCAAGGGATCTTCTAAGTGAGGGCTATTTTCACATACAGGTATATTTGTGTTATGGTTAAATAAGAGGAATGAATGAATGCTTCCTTGGATAGTAAAAAGAAAGAGCCTGAATCGCCTCATTAGAACTTAGTTCCACCTCAGAGCATATTGTTCCAGAAAAGGGGGTCTCCATTCCGATATTGAACTTCACCTCAACCCTGTGAAGGTTTACTCCTGTTCGCCCTCCCTCAGCGGCCATCTCGTTCCACGAGGGAAGTTTTTCCTCTCACCTGAAGGGCGTCCCCTTCGCAGATCTTACCGGAGTTCATCCATGCGGGGGTGGTAGTGGGGTTTAACCCCAAGGCGGCATAGGCGATGTCAAAGGCGCTCACAAGTCTGACGCGTGACCTCTGCACCCCTCTGTGACCGGACCCCTACATGGTGAGGTCACCTTTCCCGACATACAGTTTATTCCTTGTAAAGAATAAACGCCCGACAGGCAGCAGCTTGGGTGCATAGCTTCCGGGTTGGAGAAATGCCCTGTAATACAATTTTCCCCATCCCGTTATCTTTACTTCAGACCACGTTCCAGTCCCTCCCTCCCTTCCTTGCTCTGCACTAGCTACCATCCACATTCAAATATGGCGCCCGCTCCGCAAACATGAAAAAAAAACAACTCCCAGAGAAACACGCATCAGGTAAAGAGCAGGAGCGGAGGGCTCCGGGACCCGCCTCCGTATTTGCATAGGCTCCGCCTTTGTCCGCCTTTTTGTGTGTGTGTACTTTTCCGATATGATTACACGAGACTCCTGTCAATCAGTGGAAAGGACACTGGTGTTCGTGGATAGGCTGAAAGAGTAGCCAATCGGTGAGGGGTTTTTCTGAGCGGACATAGTTGTGGAATCCCGTCAGAGCGGTCTCAGGTACCGAGTGGGTGGGTGGGCGCCTGGGCGGCGGGATATATGTCTTCTGTTTTTCAAGGGTTGCAGAGAATTTTAAATCCGCGGAAGGGTCCCGTCGCGTTAATGAGTATCGGTGCTCTGAGCCGAGGATGTAGCGTCCGGCGCCTTTCCTCGCCCGCTGGAAAGGAGAAATGGGAGGACCCAGGGGTGCC
Source organism: Vipera ursinii (assembly GCF_947247035.1). Taxonomy (NCBI): domain Eukaryota; kingdom Metazoa; phylum Chordata; class Lepidosauria; order Squamata; family Viperidae; genus Vipera; species Vipera ursinii. The sequence goes on from NC_139516.1 coordinate 32,415,010, forward strand.
CATTAACCCAGAGTCTTTCTCAGGTGACAAAAGGCGGGGTGCGGGACTGTTGAGGGCAGAAGGACGCAGAGGAGCGTTTGTCCTTTCTGACAACGATTGGGGGTGGGTGGGAATGGTCTAAACTGCAGGGGTCTTCAAACTTGTCCCTTTTATGACTTGTGGACTTCAATTCCCAGAATTCCTCAGCCAGCGTATGCTGGCTGAGGAATTCTGGGAGTTGAAGTCCACAAGTCAGAAAAGGGCCAAGTTTGAAGACCCCTGGTCTAAAGAGTTAAGCAGCTGCCGAGGGGCTTGGAGAAGCTGAAATGGAGCGGGACCAAAGCTAGCCAATATTGAATACGAGGTCAATCCTGAGAGGCAAACATGGCTATAGATTCTTTAAAAACTACTATAACGGAACTGTCAAATAATTTTATGATGGAAAAGAAGGCACATCTGTTCTAAAAGATGCTGTCGTTTACAGAAAGAGGCGTGGGGGGGGGAAAGAGTGATTAAAAACACTTATTAACTAGAGACAGGCCATCATAGATGATTCAGCATTTGCTTTTGGTGTACGAGGGTTGAGATTTTTTTTCCCCCCACTCCTTTGTTTGCTTTCATTTATTTTAATTGAGGTTAAAACAATACTAGCGTGTTTCAGAGATAACTGATCTTTTTCTTCTATGGTTTCAGCCATAGATATATAATATTTTAATAAAGGGAATGGGTCTTGTATTTTTTCACACTTCTTTATAACAGATTAGGAAAAGGAATTATTGCAGTGTGTGTAGCTATCCAGATTACTACCAGTAAGGGATAAGGTTGCAAGTCACAATAGTAAAACAAAGTTGTTTTATACTTGTTGAAGTAAATAGCTTAAATTCTTTCTAAAGTAACTCATAATTACAGTGTTTGGTTACATTGTTTAGCATGAACAAACTATTCCATTAGCCTGGGTTTCTGTATAATGTTTTAAAAGATTGTAATTGCTGTTCTGACATAGGTTGTCAAGATCCATATCTCAAGATCCATATTGTACTTCTTGGCTCATAGAGACACGTGTCATGATTATTGTTAATAGATTACTGCTTTGCCCAGAGGTATAACTGCCAGATTACACTAAAAATAATCAGAAATTGGGGGATTCCTCTGATAAAAAAAGATATTCAATCAGTGCATTTTTGTTTAGCATGATTGTTAATAGGATATTTCTGTATCTCAAATAAAGATACATGGAAAAAAAGTATTCTTGGAGCTCAGACACAGGTTACATAGACACAGACATTGTTACAAAAGACAGCATTATAAATTGATGACTATGTGAAATCTATACCAACAAAGAGGAAAGTTCTGGGGATGGACAGAATATAATGATACAGTAGTGTACTTCACTCATTCTGTTCTCCAGCGGTCATGAAAATCTGATTTTATCTACAATACTATTTCATTTTGAGGTGCTTCATAACTATGTATTTAGGAATCATTCAGTATATTTTTGTAAAACAGTGTTTCCTCTGTGTGTGTATGTGTGCCTGTGTGTAATTGGAAGGAAAATTGCTATTTGCTATCCATGAATTTTGTATTTCATTTGTTTTTATGTTTACTTCAATAAAAATAAGACTTAAAGATCAGTCTCTTAATTGTTCATGAACTTATATCTTGGATCTAAGAGTTAGATATGTATTCTCATGCCTTTGGTCAAGTGTGAAATTCACTAAGAGACTTTGAATGCTACTATATAAAGTACCACTATATTTTTTGTGGGATGTACTCCCAGATATATTTTAGGCTGATAGTGTTTTTTAGGACTAATTATCCGTGAATAAGATCAACTTGGTGGCGGCTCAAACTTATACAAATTCCTTCCAACACATTGTGAAAATTTTAAATCAATCTTTAAAATGTAATTATGTTCCAATCTGCCTTTTGCTAATTATTTGGATGGTTAAATATCAAGCTTCCACACTGTTTTAAATGTATTGTACAACTTAATATTATTATTGCAATATGATCTTTTTAATAGATATGGAATCTTATTTTTATTCTGCACATCATCATGTGTCTGTGTGTAAAATACCATTTTTAGAATTTTATTGTGTCTTTTTCAGTCTTTGCAATGACTACGCTTTGGAAAGATATTTTGCAAAATGTGCAGCTCATTCAATATGTGGCTCCAATCGCAATAGATGTAGCACTACTTGAAGGTGTTCTAATGAGGACCAAAGATGACCCCAATGCTTCTGATGTAAGTTCAAAACTAGAATTCATGTTGCAAAATTTTCATAGCACCACATAGATACCTACTTGACAGGTCTTAAGACAAGTACTTACGTTATTGTATAGCAATATTGTATTATTGCTCAGTAGTTACTTAACTATATCTATACCCCCTACAACTTTATTAGTTATATGTCCTTTATTCCTAGATTGATTGATTGAAAACCATAACTATTTTATATTTGTTATATGTACTGCTCATTTTTCACTATCATTTTATATACTTGCATATCTACATGGGTAGAGAAATTACATCATATAATGGTCAATGAACATAGCTGACAATTTTCTGCCTGTAAAGCCACATTTGCAGTAATTTGTCTCTGTGGTAATTTTTTCTATGTATGTTACCATTAACGAATCTGGCAGCTTGTAGTGATCCAATGTGAGCAAGCAGGTCAAAGTGACACAACATACATGGAAAGCTCTGTTTCTTTTATTTGCTCCCATTTGCCTTTCCTTTGCAGCTATGTCATTTATGGAACACTTGTTTCCATTAAAGCTCTGCTTCTGAAAGTACATAATGCTGTCATTATAATTCTGCTGTAATGCTATTAAGTTGCCTCCACTACATACTTTCAGTATGCTTTAAAAGCTTGAAAGAGCCTCATTTGGTTACTTGTTCAAAGGGAATGAGCCACCATATCCATTGCTTTTACTTTGTTTAACAGGTTGTGAATTATGCACCTTTTACATTGCTCCCATCTCCAGTACCAAAAAGTCTGCTTGAACAAGCCTATTCCATTCAACAAGACTTTAACCTGCTAGTGGATAAAGTTAGCCAGGATACAGAATTCCTAGAGTGCACTCTTGCCAGGTATGTCTGCCTATTATATATTAACGGGGGGGGGGGACTATTTCAGTTGCAATTTTCAGTTGCTGGATGGATAGTCCTCGGTTAACAACTTCTTTGTATAGTGACTGTTCAGATTTACATTTCAGATTGTTGAAAAAGCAGTTTTACATCTGGTCCTTGAATTTATAACTGTTCCAGCACCCCGTCGTCATGTGATTGTGATTCAGGTGCTTTTAAACTGACCCATGTTTACCATTTACAAGCTTCACAGCCAACTTCTGACAAGCAAAGTCAGTGGGGAAGCTAGCAGAAGTTTCAAGTCATTATCACATGATGTCATTTTTAATGATTACGGGTGAATTGCTATAGTGGAACTGATCTCATAAGTCGGGCACAGTTACATGATGTTTCACTTAACTATGTTGCTTAGCAACTCAATTGTGGGTCCTAATTAATTATGGCCATTAACGACAACTTGTATTAAAATTGATTTAGTGGAATGAAGAAGGAACATTCATACATTCTTCCTCACTGTTCATATCAGCATTCTCTCTGTGTCTATTTTATTCCAGTGATATTTGTCTAATTGTTTGGAAATGATTGGAAAACTAAGGAAACACATTATAAATTTATTTCTAAGTAAATAAATATCAACCAGCATAGCACTTCTTGTTCTGTCATGTTTAAGTGGTATATATATTATAGATTCTAAGATTGCTATACTTTTTCATCTGAATGGTCTTGTGATTCTAGTGGTTACATGACAGTTGAAAAAACATAATGTGAATTCCCAGGCATTATGTATATGTTGAAAATTAATGTATACATTTTGAGATGATTTTTTGCACATAAATTGCTGCACATAAATAGCATCAGAAATATGAAGAACTGGATTTTTAAAAGAAATAACAGCCATGCAGTAAACGGAGGAAAATAATGAAAAAAAACCCTTCCTAGTAATAAATATTTTCCTAAAATGGTATATTTTTTTAAAAAAAATATAGGCTCATTCAAGATGTTTCCTGCTAGCCTATTTTTATATAATGAGCAACTTTGTACCACAAATAGAAAATGCTATGGAGGAATAAACATCACTCTAAAATATTTGATCTAATATTTGGACTTCTCTGTCCTACTTGTGAAGAATTCTAGGGAACTTTGTGTGTTTTTTAAAATGGTTTTAGATCAAGATGATTCTTGTATTTTTACAGTAAGTCTGAATTCTACATATGATCTGTTTTCTACTTCTTCTTAGTATCATTAAAGTGGATGACTTTACAGCTCAACTGTTTAAAATTTACAAGCAGGTTTTGGATGAAGGAATTGCTCAGGTATTTCATAAAAACTGCTAAAGCTACTGATTTATTTCAAACATATAATCCTTATAGCATTAAACTTAAAAATATCAATAATAATAAAGACTCACCCCAACGTCACCCACAGTTTATTGTGAAATGTGCAGTTTCATAAATATGAGGAATAAATGCATGTTCTAGCCACCTATTAAATGCAATCTTGTACCTCAAGGAAACCTAACCCTAACTTCAGCCTACTGGTAAATTTTTTTGCCCTACCAATTACCTTGACAGGTGGTCCTCATGTAACATAAACCTAACATTATCATTTGCATAAATCAGCCAGGAGCACGGTGGCTCATGTGGTTAGAATGCTGGGTTGGAGGTTAGCAAGCCCCTGTTCAAGATCCGAGTGCTGCCATAGGGCAGGGTGAGCTCCCATTCTTCACTCCAGCTCTTGCTGGGTACATGAAAGAAGCCCCCAACTGAGTGCCACCCAGGCAACGATGATGTCACCGGCTAATCCTTTCTACCCGGAAGTACCTCAGACCTTCTGACGTGAGTTTGATAAATCAACCTAAAGCTAATCCTCACGTGAAAGTGAATCCAAGATGTCAAAAATCCTTAACTTTTATCCTAATTTCTCATAGCCCCACCAATATTAATTTTTAACCTAAAATTTTAATAGCAAGCAGTTCCTAAAACATAACTGTAATGCTTTTACTAATGGAAAACATTCACAGAAAACGTCATCTTCTCATTAAATGTAAAGCAAAATGAAACCTAAACCTAACTATAGGGAAAAGTACCCTAAAAGTTATCTTGTCAGGCAACCCCTATCGAAACAGAGGGCAAGTAGTCCTTGCTTAACAATAGTAACTCCTGCTGCAAAGTTACACAGTCATAAAGCATGAGCTCACATGACTGCACCATGTAGTGATTGCAGTTCTGACTGTTCCCAATTACCATTAAGTGAATCACAGACAGTTAAATGAGTACCTCATAAGATTTTAACTTTCTGATTTCCTACCAACTTCTCCAAAGACATTACTTGTGAGAAGCCAGCAGGGAAGGTTACAAAATGGAGGCAAGTGACCACAGGAGTGCTCCGATGGCTAGAACTTCAAGGACCTATCATAAGTAACCTTTGTTCAGCACTATCATAAGTTTGGTCACTGAACAAGTGGTTATTAACTGAGGATCATCTGAACCACTAAGTTATTGAAACAGGTTATCCTATATAATTCTAAAACTACCATTTACCCTAGATACTTACACTAAAACTAACATATCATGCTGAATCAGAGACTAAGACTTTAGCAAATACTAAATTGCTTATTGTTCTGGTGATTTCAGTCTGCATTTCTTGGGAGGGGGTCTGATGTGGCTCAAAGGTTCATGGCATCCATGCCAGGCTTGGACTATCCCAAGTCATCCAGAACCTGATGCAAGACAGTGGTCACACACTCAGTCCAGTTTTCCTGTCAAAGCAGTGGCAAAATGATCTAAAATTTGGGGAGTCTCTGTGACTCCATTGTTATGCTCTGCTCACAGTTGCTCATGCACTAATCAACTCCCATGTGGGCTATTGTAATGTGTTCTACAAGGCAGTGTAACTATTTATATCAGCCAATGCCATGGACTTCTAACCCTAAACCTTTACCCTATTACCAATAGAAAAATTCTCCTTTAAAACGTCCCTTGGTAGTCAGTCCCTATGGAAACAAAGCTAGTACCAGAACAGCTGTCACGTGGGTTATTTTATGGTTAAGTGCTTAGTTAACAAACTGATATTCAATGAATAATAATGCAGAATAAATCTCCTTTTGGAATACTTCCCCCACTATAGCTTCTGATATAGTGGCAAGTTTCTCTTACTGTCTTACTTCTGTTTCTGTCTTACTTAGTCAGTGGTTTTAGGAATCAATCGCTCTGATTACATGTTTGACTATGGTGCAGATGGTTCTGCAGCTCTAAAACAAGTAGAAATAAACACCATTGCTGCAAGCTTTGGAGGCCTCACATCTCGAACCACTACAGTACATCGGTAAGGTTGCCAGTAAACCTGGGTTCTTTCACTGTGTATCACAGTTGACTGGAATTCTGCCCTTTGCTTGCTTGTGAATATTTAATTCAGGACTGTTTGTATTCTGTAATAGGGATGGCAGGAAGTTGTGTAAAATGCTGAAGATTTGCCCTTCACCTTTTGTGACTTCATCCAGCAAGTTTTCAACTCTTATTTTAAGGCTTCTTAAATATATCATGTATCACTAAATTTTGGCTGGCTCAGATAGAGCAGAAACATATGAGAAAGGGATAGTTGAAATGCCTTAGTCAAGGTCCATCTGAGAATATAAGCTACCGGTACTTATATCTATTCTCTGGAACATCCTGCCCCTCAAGATGAGATTCACTCCCATTTTTTTGGCCTTCTGAAAGAGTCTCAAAACCTGGCTCTGACATTTGGCCTGGGGCTCCAAAGGGGATGTTCCATGCTGGAGGTGGTTAGTGGACTGGGAAGACTCCCCACCCCCAGCCCATTGAATCTGTTTTTTAATTTAATCTGTGTATTTAAATGTTTAATATTTTAATGTTTTGTACTTTTTGATATTGTGAGCCACCCAGAGTCGTTTGAAAGAGAGATGGGTGGTATATAAATTTAATAAATAAAAAAACTTGAATTCAAAGCTGCCACCTTCTCATCTATGCAACCTACTTGAGAGCTTATTGCTCATCCAGTATCAAGCACCATGGGAGAAGTTCTTTCTCTTGGTATATTCCCACTGCAACTGTAAAGGCATCAGCATAAAATTCTGAATCCTTCTAACCATCAATATCATAAATTGATTCTTTATGCTTGCTTTATTAAAAAATAAAGCTGAGTTTCTTCAAAATTCTTCATCTGACTTTTGCCTTGAATTATTGTTGCTGCACTTGTAAGGTGCAGTTATAAAAGACAGACAGTTTCGATACAGTGGAGAATAAAGCTCAGCTTGAACTACGGAGTCCTTGGTGCTCTCTGAAGTTGGTTTTGTGCTTGCAAATGTTTCATTATCCAACTAGGTAAAATCACTGTGAGAGTGAGGAGTTTGTTTTCTGTCTTGCCATTTTGATGGGTTGTGGCTTGATTAAACCTGTTGCCAAATTCAGAATGTATTTTATAATAACATTTATTAATAGCACCCTTGAATAAATAGATGCTTTGACCACAAAATATATGGCAATGATAATCTTTCCATGTTTGTTTTAATTTTGCAACTGAAATCGTTTTGTATATGTGTGCATTACTCATAAAGGATTTTTAGAGTGTATGTTTCAGAAAGTGTTTAGATCTTTTACCTCTAATAGCTTTGTCCTGGCAGTTGTGTATCCTCAATCTTTTATGACTTCTGTATCTATGTATCCCAATCATAGGCATGTGATGAATGTTTTGGGGAAATCAAAGGAAGCCTCAAAATTGCTTTCCAATAATCCATCCAAAGGAATTGCAATGGGCATTGCAAGAGCTTGGGAACTCTACGGCTCAGATAGGTAAGATAAGCAGCCTATAAAATATCTGCATTGCTGTACATGTTATTTTTATGAATACCTGATGCCCTGTGAAAGAGAAGGCATGCTTCCTAGGTTTAATTGAAGAGACATAAAGCACACCCACTCTGCCTAATCTCACCAGATGGACAGAAACCATTGGACGAATTGGCAACTCCTCAAATAACCTGGTCCTATGTCATGAAAGGCTTTATAAGTTGCAATCTTGAATTAGACCTGGAAGCCCCTGGAAACCATCTGGTAACCAGTGCAGTTTGCAAAGCAGTAAATCTCTACTGCTTTGGGCGTATCATAGCATACTAATTACTGCTGACTTTGCCATATTTTGGACCAGCTGCAGCCTCTTTGTGGTCTTCAAGGGTAGCCCCATTTAAAATGCATTTCAATAGTCCATGAATGGTGATAGTAGTGATCTCTGAAGGCAATAAGATCTAAAGGTAGGAAGCAGAATAGTGGCAACAGTAACAGAAGACTATGACTGGAGCTTCAAAAAAAATCAGTGGAAATAAGCAGGAAATGGAGTGAGGCCATGCAATATTTATTGTACAGTATGTGAAGGATTGACAACCATATTGTGAGCAAAGAGACAAATAGGAGATCATCCCAAACTTCCTAGAGGATTGCATAAATATTGAGATTATGTATACATAAGTGCATAAAGTGAAAATTATTTTTGTAGATTCCTTTTTGTGGTTGGCCAAAACAATTTTAAAGGGTTGAAGACTAGAAGAAATATGAGACTGATAATACTGGGAGGGTGAGACACATTATTTTAAGGAAAAATAATGTATTACGTCTAGCTCAGCTTTAATACAACTGTTTTGTTATATTTACTTTTTTTAAGAACATAAAAATTGCATTGCTCCTAAGAACATAGTACTGTATTTGTACAAGCACATTTTGCCTTTGTATTCTTGCAGATTGTCAGTCTCCATTTCTGGATGCTACACAATATGTAACAAACACTAAATAATGTATTTCAAAATTAGAACACTTTAATTAATGCAATTACTCCATAATGTATTTTTATTTCAGAGCAGTGGTGATGTTTCTGGTTGAAGAGGCTCAGAGAAATATTTTTGACCAACGCTGTATAGAAAATGAATTATGGAGAAGGTAACAGTCTCATATAATTAGGATCAGCATACTTTCCAGTAGTGCTGGGCAAAATATCTTAAGCTGAATGTTTCAAATTTGAAATAAGTGTTTTGAGTTTGAAACAGAATTCCTGTTTTTGATCTAGATAGACTTTTTTGAATATTCCAAGCAGTCCTGTTTTGTACTTGAAACAGCTGTTTTACATTTGACGTGGGGCTGTTTTTTGCGCTTGAAATTGGATATTTCATATTTGAATACTTCAAGCATATCTCTGCTGTTAAATTAATTCCCTGAAAGCTTACATCATTAATATTTGGTTTCTTAACATATATTTTGAAGATAAATATTCAAATTTTAAAACTATTAAAACAAGGCTGAGAAACTAACACAAAGGAAAACAATGAATATCCATCTCTTCCAAAATCTCAGGCATGTTATTTTTAATAACTGTCTTATATGTAGCAGCTCTCTGCTGCCCAAAGTAATAGTAATAAAAGTATGACCAAGACCATTAATTTTCTTGTGAAACAGTTAAACATTGTTTGCTATTATCTTTTTCCTTGATTTTGATATGCAGTCCCAGAATTTTAACTCTTTTCTATCCCAGAAGATTCTCACTTCATTGCAAAGAGCAATTTTTTTTCCAGCTTGAATTCTGCTAACTACGTCATTTGGTTTTTCTGTACAAAGCTTTTTTTTCTGTTTCAAAACTACAAAAAAATGTGTGCTCTGTGATGCTAGTGCTTACAACACATAGATTTTATTAATGGAGAAATGACGTTCTGTGATGCTTCTCAGCTACCATGAACTCCACAATTCAATATAGTCCATAGTAACTGAACATAGCCCTTGGGACACTCAGTGCTACCACATGGCCTCAGAACATCCTCCTCAATAGCTCTGGCTCAGGGCTTAACCAAAACATCATTTTTATGTTAGTCCAGTTAACATTGGATGTCTACTACAAAAAGTATTAGTCATCTGAAGTTTAAGAGAAAAACATCAATGTTCTTCATCTTAAGAGAACACATTGTCAATTAGTGTTATGATCAATATGTCAAAGTCAACTCACACTGCTACAATTGCCAAGTTATCATTTCCCCAACCAAGCTCATCTTGATCCTATGTGAATTTTTTCCAAGTAAATAAAAAGATTGTAAACTCCAGAGAAAACCTATCTCATTAATGCAGGCTAAATGAAACCTAACCCAATAATAGGCATATTTATACGTTATCAAATGTAGCATATTAATAACTATACCAGCACTCTGTCCCTTCTCATAACACTAGTTCTTCTCTTTGATGTTCCCCCTATGTCCCATTAATTCTAAAAGATAAATGGTGTCAGACTTACAGAAGTTGTTCTGATTCTTCATCAGCAAGCTTGTCTTTTGGTATCCTTAAGATTTTTATATTTAATAATAATGTTCCTCAAAGTATTATTAAATAAAATGTTATTAAAAGGATCATACATATTTAAAGACTGATACTCAGTGCTTTTTTTGTAAAAGAAAAAGATGCCGGAACTCACACGTTATACAACCCACCTTGCCTACCCTACAAGGTTCCATCCAAAAAAGGTGCGGGAACTCCGTTCTGACCGTCCTATCACAAAAAAGCACTGCTGATACTAGTTTAGTTACTTTTCCTGACAGAAAAATTGATCATTCAACTGTATTAAATATTTTTGTTAGATCAGCTATTTTATATTTGATTTTTATATAACTCCTGGATGAAAACTATCTAACCCAGAGATTTGCCATCCCTTTAACTGCTGCATTTTTAGCAAGAAATTCTTCTGCATTAGTTACACATACAATGAAAGCCCTTTTTTACTTGAAAACACTTGATTTCTATTTAAAATGGCATTTTTTGTCTTTCTTGCACCCTAAGGAATATCAAGGTGATCCGAAAAAGTTTTAAAGATGTGTTTGAAAAAGCCTCTTTGGAAAGTGAAAAGAAATTGTATATGTAAGTAGCATCCATAAGTCTGCTGCCGAATTTTATTAAACACTAGTGGTAATACAATATATTAATTATCTTAGGTGGAAAACATTGTTGCCTACATCCAGCCTCTAATGTCATTTTAGAAAAGCTTTGCTGAATCAAGGCAGTAGTTTTGCCACAACATCATAGCCTCTTTTTAACTAACATTTTCCATAGCATCAAAAGGCCAGATTTCTTTGCAATGTCTCACCTTCCAAAGACCTTTCGTCAACATGGAAAGCAGTTTTCGCATTTGGCAAAGAGCAGTAACTCTGTCAGCCAAGATTAGGACATAGATTGCTCAAATGTAAGCTTAATTTTCATATATCTACCGATATCACTTATAGTGTTTGAGCACTACAAAATATTTGGTTGCATTTGTTAAAAAAAATAGTACCAGCTGTTTGGAAATGTTCACATGACCACCAGAATATAAATAAAAAATTGTTTTTAACTGGATATGTGAAATAACTCTTTTAATAAGTAGCTAATGAATGACTACATTAGTACTGATGAAAATAGAGTTCATTCAAGAATTTAGGTGAATGATGTCCTGGTTGCTATTAAAGCAGTTTCAGTCCTTAACACAGCTAATTCACTGAAAGATTGGAAATCAGTTATTATTTATCAGTAGAACTGTGATAGAATGATCTGTTTGATAATGCTGGTTTTACATAAGTGAATGTAATGTTTTTGAAAATGTAATCAAAGCATTCAAAATTAATAGAAATCTACTTTGCATTAATAGAATGTGTTGCATTGTTTGTGTGTGTGTGTGAGAGAGTGAGTGAGAGTGAGAGAGAGAATTGTTTAGAAATGGAGGGCTTAAAAAGGAAGAAAAGTGCTTATGTCAATGCTGCTAACATCGAATGTTCTTGTTTTGACAAAAGATGAAGAAGCAGCTATTTCATATGTTAAACTTGTGTGTTACTATTAAAGCTAGAATTGGTTATTGCTGGGAGGGAGGAGGAAGAATGTCCCTCAAGGCTGTTAGGAAATAAGAGAAAATAAGAATTTGGCGGGTTGTCTAACAGAAGGGAAAACTGACCCTTCAAATTAATTGGAGAATGTGATTTATGACAGCAATGAAAAGGAGGACAATTGGGCTTAACATATTGTGCTAAGGGGAGGGGAATTCAGACTCCAGCTTCTCTTAGCAAGCTTTGCCGATGTTATAGGGCTAATAAAAGACTTTTAAGGTAAACAATGCCTCAGAGTCCTTTGAAAAGCTCATTCTGTCGGAAACATAACTTCTTACATATTTGCTCTCTGTTTCAGAGATGGGCAGGAAGTAGCAGTGGTATACTACAGGGAAGGCTATATGCCAAGCAGTTATAATGAACAGGTTAGTACCATAATGATCTTTAACAGGCATAAGATATATAATTTACTTTAAGGACCAATTAGACAATTATCACATATTTCAGGGTGAACTAAAACAGTCTAAATCACATAATTAAACAGAAATAATGCAGAAGTATTGTATACAATTAAAATGAAATTATGCTAAGAGTTTGGTCCATATGAAATAAATTCACTGAAAATTATTCCATTCTTTCTATGATAGTTGGCTGTCTTTCTCTGAATTAATTTAAATTGATCATTGCCATTCCATTGCTAAGATGCTTATATGACTTCCTTTCTAAATTATTTAGAAAACAATGACAAAATTCTGAAATTATTTCAATTGAAAGACGGAGGAATTACTTTGTAAGTTTAATAGTAGTGGTACTTTTGACTGACATGTCCAAATGGATAAAGAGATATTTTTGTGTATATCTTTTGCTAATATTTAGGTACTCAGAGGATTATCTTCTTACCTGATTAAACAGTAGTGATATATACATAATTTTATCAGTTTTTATACTAAAAGATTCTGTAGAGATATGCTAATTTTTCTTTTGTCCTGCAGTTTTCATGGAGTAAGTTTTTGTTAGTTTATTGCAGAAGATGCAGATACAAGGGGGAGAAGGAACATATCAGATAAAGGTTTCTTCAGCTGTATGATATACAAGAGTTATAAAATGTCTTAAATATAACATGTTACAAAAGCATCTGTAATGAAATTATCTTCTTTGTTTTAAGAACTGGGAGGCACGGTTATTACTGGAAAAGTCCAGAGCAGTTAAATGTCCTGATATAGCTACACAACTTGTTGGAACTAAAAAAGTTCAGCAGGAGCTCAGCCGACCAGGAGTCCTGGAAAGGTTCTTGCCAAATGAACCAGAAGTAGTGGCTCGATTGAGAGCAACGTTCACAGGTCTCTACTCCTTGGAACTGGTAAGTAGTAATGTGTTGTAATGTAGTAATGTACATTTAATATATGCAGTGCTATAATGCAGTATAAAATTGAAGAGCATAGCGATAATACATATAAAATATATACCTTTAATAAAATCTTTTGGTAAATTATGAATTTTAATTTTTGTCTAGGGCTCTTATGTATGTTTAATATGTACTGGAATATTAAAGGTTAAGGGCTAAGCATTTGGTATGACTACATTGCAACAGTCTACTTTTCCTCAAGGATGAAGAGGGTGATAAGATGGTTGCCATTGCTATTGCTGATCCAGATCGATTCGTGTTAAAACCACAACGGGAAGGAGGAGGTAATTATTTTCTGGGCTTATATAATGAAAGTTCTAATAATTTATTTTTTAATCATAATAATATATATTATATTGTGGAGAATTCTTCTTTGAGAGGGGATGGGCCTACCTGCACTTCAGAAGGAGTCACGTCTGTCACCATCTTCTAAGTCTCATTGCTGGATTCAGTCAGTTTCTGGTCTGTCTCCTTGTTGAGAACATGATCAGGCTACAGTTTCAAAGGTTCTGGCTGAGGCATAATTATCTGGATCCCTTTCAGTTGGGTTTCCTATCTGAACATGGTATATGTATAAACATAATAATGGTTCTAAACAGTGCTTTTTTTGTAAAAGAAAAAGGTGCTGGAACTTACACATGTCATACAACCCGGCTTGCCTATCCTACAAGGTTCCATCCAAAAAAGGTGCCGGAACTCCGTTCTGAGCGTTCTATGAGGAAAAAAGCCCTGGTTCTAAAACCACTTAGCGTTAGGGAATACCATCAGATATCTAAGAGTTATACAATAGTGTTTAAATATGTTCAGAATCAAAATTTCAGCTCCAGAATATTTTCAAAAATCTGTAGTATCTTCATTGCAAATAAGAAAAGTCTGAAATCACCTTCAGACACATAAATTCTACAATAGCAGAACAGTAGAGCTATTTAGGCATTCTGCTTAAAAGTTATATAAACATATGAACTTCATTTATACCATGTTTGAGATAGAACCTGTTCTGTACTCAATGTGCATATAATGCAAATATCTGCAGAGAAGAGAGCCTTCATATATAAGTAAGTAGAAATGTTTATGCTGTTTGTAACTCCAAAAGAGTTTGAGATTACCGTATATACATTCCCCACTGTGTGCAGAAATGTTCATTATATGCAGATCTCTTAGTAAAATAATAGCAGGGGTAAGAGTGTCAACTTCCATTGCCTGTTAACTGTTAAAATACAGTTTATTTATATAGTATGTTTTAAAGTTACAGTTTGTTTATACAATTTCAGTTAATTAAACTCCTGAATAGGGCTAATATTAAGTAGAAAATATTGAGTAATTTATCAATTTTTAATTTTTTGTAATACTTAACAGTTACGATTATCTCTGACTTGGTGATTCTGAAAACTTCTAAAGGATGAAAATGTTGCTTGCTGATAGTTTAACCAAAAGTTAATTCTGCTATGCTGGAAGAATTTAGTTATTCCATAAACATTTCTTATCTACAGTTTGAAATACTATAGAAATACTTAATATCATCTATTAAAGGTAAAGGTAAAGTTTCCCCCGCACATGCGTGCTAGTCGTTTCCGACTCTAGGGGCCGGTGCTCATCTCCGTTTCAAAGCCGAAGAGCCAGCGCTTGTCCGAGGACATCTCCGTGGTCATGTGGCCGGCATGACTAGATGCCAAAGGCGCACGGAACGCTGTTACCTTCCCACCGTAGTGGTCCCTATTTTTCTACTTTCATTTTTACGTGCTTTCGAACTGCTAGGTTGGCAGAAGCTGGGACGAGTAACAGGCGCTCACTCTGTTACACGGCACTCGGGATTCGACCCGCCAAACTGCCGACCTTCCGATCGACAAGCTCAGCGTCCTAACCCACTGAGCCACCGCGTCCCTAATATCATCTATTAAATTACAGCAAATCTAGCATTAACTAAGCAATAAAGAGGCATTCCACTATGAAGTTACCTTCCACAAATCTTACAAAAAATGCTTTTTTATCAGATCACACATACACATGGTATGTTGTACAGTTTTGGGGAGAAATGCAAATCTATCCATGTAAAATGTTGCCAATTACAGGAAACTCTTATTTATCCTTTCAACTTGTCTTTCATGCTTGATACTGCTGGATGGGATAAGAACCTAACGTACAAATTAACACTTTTGTTTTGTCTTAATATTAACTTCTATTGCATTGCCAGGAAATAATCTCTATGGAGATGAGCTCAAGCAAGTTCTGGAGAAAATTAAGGACAGTTCTGAGAGGACTTCTTATATTCTTATGGATAAGATAAAGCCTCTCCCAACACTAAATTACTTATTGAGGGCTCATTGTCCACTGAAAATATCAGAATGTGTGTCTGAATTGGGAATCTTTGGAGTCTATGTCAGGTGAGATACCAAAATTTTACATTCCTATTTGTCTGCAGTTTTTTTAAAAAAAAATTGCTAACACTGCATAAAATCTGTACATGAAGTGCATAAGGAATAATGGTTATCTGGGAAGTTCCTGTTGGCCCTGAAGAAATAGACAGCTCCAGGGTAGTGTGAGTGCATGCACCTGTATTTTAAATTCATGCCACTCCTGTTTCGTTTAAGGCCTCCCAGGAGGTAACATGAGATTGGGTCCAAGCAATGGCGAATTCTTTCTTGAGAGGGGATGGGCCTACCTGCACTTCAGTAGGAGTCACATCTGTCACCCTCTTCTAAGTCTCACTGCTGGATTCAATTCTGTCAGACAGTTTCTGGCCTGTCTCCGTGTTGAGAACAAGGTCAGGCTACAGTTTCAAAAGGTTCTGGCTGAGGCATAATTATCTGGATCCCTTTCAGTTGGGTTTCCTTTCCTACCTGAACATGGTATGAAGGCAACATTTGTCATATTTGGTGATGACTTGTGACAGAACCAGAATGGGATTGGTCCATCCATCTTATTGAACTCTCGGTGACATTTGATAAAATACCCTTCTGAACCAGCTCAGGGGTTTGGGAATGGGAGGCATGGTATTGAGGTGGTACTCGTCCTTCCTCTGGTGTTCAGTTAGCATTAATGAAGGGAGAGAAAGATCTAGCCCAAGGTCCTTTCTTTGTGGAATATCTTAAGGCTCAGTTCTCTTCCCACTTTCCAGACTGCTGGTGAGGTCATATATCAGCAGAGTTATCAGATGTTGATGACACTCAGTTATATATTTCCACCACAAGCCTTCTTGTGATACTGTTGTGTGAAAGCCATAGGGACTTGGATGGGGGAAAACACTCTACCCTCAAGACCTAGTGACTGTAGTACTGCCTGGATCCAGAGATTTCCAGGACAGAGTTACACTTCTTCAGGTAGAACTAGTGCACAATATGGGTCCTTCTATCTTATAGCTCCTGCTTGAAGAGCAGGTAGCAGCTATGACTCTGTGCACAGTTCCACCTTGTGTGCCAGTTGCATCTGCTGCTGGATCAAGAGGCCCTGCTTATGACAATTCATATCTTGGGCATCTCAGATGGATTACTACCATGTGCATTTCATGGGGCTACCCTTAATTATCATTATCACTGCTGCTTAGCAGTGAGCCTCCACTTTCAATTGAAGGTATTGATTCTTACAATCTGTAAAACCCTTCATGGCTATGGGCCAGGTTATTAGTGGAATTGTCCATCTTGAATTATTTCTGCTCATCTGTGAGATCCCACAGAGTTGGTGTGCTCAGGTCCTATCATTTTAGACCATATCCTTTGGTGAGGATGGAACAGCAGCACCTTGAGATTTATTGGCCCAGACTGCCTGTCTTTGAAATTGTTAAAACGTTTGGTTCTTTCCCAGTCATGGATCAAAGAGTAGAATGCTTCTGTTAGTAGAATTTTTCCTGGTACTTTATGTCCTTATGTTTTTATACTTTTTAAAATTATTTATTCATTATATTGTGTGTGTGTGTATATATACACACATACACACATACATATGTGTATGTATGTGTATATGTATGTATGTGTGTATGTATATGTGTGTGTGTGTGTGTGTATGGATGGATGGATTGATTGTGGATTATTGATAATGTATGGCACTCTGAATCATGTGCCAAATACCCAACTGTATATATATTGAACTGAAATTTAATTTAGCATTTTAATAAAATATTTGGTGGTAAAGCATGCTTTGTATGCAAATAGTCACACGTTTCAGTTCTTGGCATCTGAAGCTGTGGCTTAAAAATCATTATGCTAGAGCAGGGGTTTCAAACTGGTGGCCCATGGGCCAGATGCATCATGCACAGGCCACGCTCACCCTTGCTCCGCAAAGGCAAATAACATTCTGATACATCACAATGCTTCATGTGACACGATCGAGTTTCACATCCATGTACTACAGCCTCAAGACTTGTTCACAGTAGACAGTACCAAGCTAAATAGACTAGTGATCCAATTCAATTTAACTTACTGACCATAAAGATGAACTAGGTGCTAAAAATCACTACATGTTGCATTAAATTTATCATGTACATATAGGAATATCTGTCCAGTCCTCAGCACAACTAGTCAATTTAATATACTGCCTTGCTATGTTTAATGAAACCACATAATAGGGGAATGTAAAATAAATCAATTTTAGAAGAAAGTAATCCTATTTACCACCACCTGATACTCTTCCTACTATTTCCAAGCACATTTCTGGATACTCTGTGCTTGAGTATTACCTGTTAAGCTATACTGATTCTTAAGTAGATTTCTGATGGATTACAACAGTCCCATGCTCTAAAACTCCAGAACTGGCTTTCCCCCCCGAGTGTTGAGATAATAAAGTTGGAGTCAAGGGGCTGCATAGATCAATGATGTAGATGATGGTGTAGATGCCTGCTTTTTCTCAATTTTTTAAAAAAATAATTTTGTGTTTTTAATCATTTGTTAGCTATCCACAGTTGTGTGCCATAATATGGGCAGCCGTATACTTTAAATAAATACATTCTTCCATTGCTCACAACTGAAATATTTTCAGTGATACTATAAGAAGAGTATGGTGTTTTGTCTTGCCATTGCAGAATTGTTGAGCAAGTGTACATACACAAATGATCTGCTTAGAATGAAGCAGCTTTGCTTATAACAAGATTACGGATAAATGGTTGAGCAATCTTATACTTTTTTTCCCTTGCAGACATGGTCAGAATCTTGTGATGAACAAGCATGTGGGCCATCTCTTGAGAACAAAGGCTATAGAACATGCAGATGGTGGAGTAGCAGCTGGTGTAGCTGTCTTGGATACTCCCTATGTGATATAAAAAAGGACACTTTTTTTTAAAGGCATGATTGCCAAACCAGCCGACTTGGTAATCAAACTTGCATAAAAATGACCCGAGAACAAAAAAGAATCATGTATACATGTTGGTTTTTATGGTGCTTGTGATAAGGTCCTTTGAAAGATGCACAAACACTAGCATTGGGTAAAGAGACATAATAAAAAGTGTAAAATCATTTCCGTTTCAGTGATCCCTGTACTCATCCGTATTTTATAAAGCAACAGATCTAAGAAAAAGACAAAAGATGCGTTTAGTGGGAAATGATTTCAAAACCAACTTTAACATGCAAAATGTCTGTAGCAGCCAGATTTATTAGAACTAATTTGAACTAAAAATAGTAGTGAAAGACTCATAAGTTGTCTCATGTCTCAGTAAATGATAGGTGATTATAAAAAGGAACAATATAAAAAAGTATCAGTAAGACAGCAAATATGTAAGTTTAAATATCAGATCTACTGATGTGAAGAATCTGTGTTAATATGGTTATTTTTTAAATCTCCGAATGAAACAATGGATTTTGTCTTGTTGCAGAAAACAGAATATCCTTCTTGTAATATTATTGACAGTATACTATCTTTTCAGTCTTTCACACCTTAGCACTTCACTTTAAAAAGATATCTTCTCTATATATGTTTCTTTCGTTCAACAGCATTACCTCACTTTACATATGGATATCTTGACTTAAATTTAGAGGACAGGCTTAGAGAATTAATGGAGCTATATGAGAACACAGTATTAAGAATCAGTAGAGTAATTTCATAGATTAGAAAATATTCTAAAAAATTATTGGTGACAATTATGTCTCCCCCCTCCTAAGATTCTAGCATAGAACCAGTGAGGGGTTTTTTGGGGGGGTCATTACATTCTGACATTTTTATCAATTGCAAAGTATTATATTTCTAGAGTTAGAAATATTTTATGCTATGATATTTTATATGCTATGATGTTAAATCCTACATTTTAACAAACCAGCAGAATCCAATTAATGTGGTCAGCATATTTCGGAGACAGCAATTTGGTATGAATATATAGTCATGTATGGCCTTACTAGGTATAAACTGTCGATTTATGTAGCCACAATTTGAAAAAGGATAAATCTGAAGCATTGAGTAGACAAATTCATAATCCAGCAGGAGAACTCTTCCATAATACAGAAGAAATGTTACTGATTTTTCTTTTGCATTTTCCTTTAGCTTTATTACGTAGTTTAAATTCTACTGCAAGCTAGTAGACCATTTTCACTAGACTTGAAGCAATTGAAATCAATGGATCACATTTTATTATGTACTTTTATCTACCTTTATTGATAAAAATTTACTGCAGCCAATTAATAATCGATATCACAACAAGAATATGCATTGCTTTGGATTCAAAAGAAAAAATATGCTCTGGTGCACAGGGACATTTACACAACACAGCTTTGCAATTCTTTAAAGCAGGCACCTCTTGAGATTGCATGGTTTATATCTGCAACTGCAACGCACTCCTAGAAAAAGATGTATTTGGTTTAGGACACGGGTCAGCAATCCGCGGCTCCGGAGCCGCATGCGGCTCTTTAAGCCGACTCGTGCAGCTCCCAGTCGCCCGGTGCGCACACACCTCTCCGAATGAAGGTGCGCGCGCACCTCTCTGAACGGGCAAAGGTGCGCGTGCACCTCTCCAAACGGGCGGAGGTACGCGCGCACCTCTCGGAATGGGCAGTGGCGGCAGCCGGTCTGCAAACGGGTGGCGCCGCTGCCCGTTCAGACGGAGGTGCACGCGCACCTCTCCAAAGGTTTGGAGAGCTGCGCGCGCACCTCTCAGAACGGGTGGTGGCACCACCCATTTGCAAAGCTGCTGCGGACCGTTTGCAGAGCTGCTGCTTTCCTCTGAAGGCAGCAGGTTTGAAAACTGGCCGCGGCAGCTTTCCAAAACAGCGGCGGCAAGTTTACAAACGGGCGGCCCCGCCTCCCATTCGGGTGGAGGTGCGCATGCACCTCTCGGAACGGGCGGTGGTGCCGCCCGCTTGGAAAGCTGCTGTGGCCCATTTGCAGAGCTGCCGCCTTCCTCCAGCTTTCCAAACTGCCGGTGGCAGGTTTACAAACGGGAGGCGCCGCCGCCCAGTAGGGCGGAGGTGCACACGCACCTCTCCAAATGTTTGGAGAGCTGCACACGCACCTCTCGGAACGGGCGGTGGTGACACCCATTTGGAAATCTGCTGCAGCCCATTGGCAAAGCTACCGCCTTCCTCCGAAGGCGGCAGGTCTGCAAACTGGCCGCAGCAGCTTTCCAAACTGGCGGCGGCAGGTTTACAAAGGAGAGGCGCTGCCGCCCATTCGGAAAGCTGCCATGGCCAGTTTACAGACCTGCCCCCTTCGGGTGGTGCCGCCGCCCATTCGGAGAGTGGGAAGGTTTGGAGAGCTGCGCACGCACCTCTCCAAACAGGCGGCAATTTAGAGGTCCTGGGGGTGGCTCCGGCGGCGCCTGGGCTGAAGGTGGCGCCGCAACCCAGCGCCCGTCACCAGGGAGAGCCGTCGCCGCCACCGTGCAGGTGCCTTCCATTTTGCGCGTGCGCAAAACGTTTTGTGTTTTTTGTGCGTGCATGGACGCACACGCGTGTCTCCCACTTTTTTGTGTGTATGATGGAACCGGTTCCCAGTGGCTCTTTTGCTTTTTTACGTTGCCGACCCCTGGTTTAGGAAGATGCAGCCAAGTGCTGGTACATGCTCCAAATCAGCCCTCTGCCTTTGAATCCAAAGCAATGCACAGCCCTAATAACGAGTCCCAATTTGAAAACAGGTAGTCCTCAACTTACAGCAATTTGTAAGTGGAAAAATTGCACATACTGTACAAACTTGGGGAGAACTGACTTTAGACAAGCTTGATTGAAGTCCCCAGCCACTACAAGAGTGCCCTCTGGGTGAGTTTACTGCTGCCTGGAGATGACGTCATACAGCTTGGAAAGTGCTGTGCTGACCTTGGCATCAGGTGGAATGTAAACAGCTATAATAATTACCACAGTAATTTCTCTAGGCAGATATAATGGCCTACATATGACAGTCATCAGTTCCACATCTGGGGAGCAATACGTGTAAACTAATCTGCTGTTGGCACACCAGTCACAATGTATATACACAGAGTCGTCCTCCTTTGCTCTTACCGGAGCCTCCATTTCTGTCAGAGTGGTGAATGACTCGGCTTGTCAGCTCCACTGCTGCATTTGATACATCTGAATGTAGCCAGGTCTCCGTGACAACCATCACACGACATTCATGGAGAAGCTTCCTTGCTGCCATCTGCAGCTGTAATTCGTCAATTTTATGGACGAGGGATCTGGCATTACTCAAGACAACACTTGGCAGTGCTGGTCTATGAGGCTGCTTCCTGAGCTGAGCCAGCATCCCGTCTCTGCAGCCACGTTTTTGTTTTTGCTCCTTTCTCTTTCGCTTATGTCGGCTCCTCCCCAGCCTGATGACAATCCACAGAGGTCCTGGAGGCCTTAGTATGTTATGGGACTGCTGAAAATCATTGGTAATTCCGGATTGCCTTGCAAGCCCGATGTTTAGCAGCTCTATGTGTGTGTAGGCTAATTTAGCCCCTTGTACTACACTGCACACTCATCCATACACACATTATTCCAATCACCACACACCGGTACCGGGAGCTCAGGGCCGCTGCGTATGAACGCGCTGCCATCTTGGGGGAAAAAGGAACCCCATTTAGTAACCATATTACTAAACAACTGCAGTGATTCATTTAACTGGCAAGAAAGGTCATGAAAAGGAACAAAACTCACTTAACAACTGTCTTGCTTAGCAACAAAAATTATTGGCTCAGTTGTGGTCGTACACTGAGGACTACCTGTAAAGAGTTTAATACAATTTAGTAGACGCTTTAACTGTTAGGTTTACTAATTTATAAATAAATGTAGAAAGAAGAAACTGCCAGAACAGTTAAGCAAAACACACTAGAGTCCTGGTTTATCATTCAAAACAAGAAACATAAAATAACACTATTATTGTGTTATAGGTATTATCTTCTTAATTTATTCCAATTAAAACATTTTCCCCATTTCCCAGCCATATTTATATCATTCTGTGTTCAAAAATAAGAGGAATTTGTATTAACAGCATTTGAGTAAGCCACTGGCCTATTATCAGTGCTGTAGAACATAGTTATATGCATATCAATGTTGCAGATCACACACAAGTACATTTAGACTACCACCAGCAGATTAAAAAATGAGAAATATACCCATGAGCAAAGATAAAGCAATGGCCATAGTAATGAAATACACAATGTGAGGGGCATACAGTTGTAAGCTGCTCTGTGGATAATGCAGATAACTTCAGGGATGCAACAACATAGTTATCACAGGCAAAAAAAATGTTTCAGATAGTAAATGGCAATTTCTAATACAAAGACATTCCAAGGTGAATAACAGTAAGTGCTATAATACCTTGGCAAATTTGAAACAAGCCTTTCCCATCATATGCATTTATTAATCTGCAAGGATTAAAGGCTTTGTGTTTTCATCCATATCTGTATCCATATCAGACCTAAAACTAAATTTGATTTTGCCTTTGCTCTTTAATGGGAACCACCCTAATTTCAAGAAGAAACAAGATTAATGAACTATGAGTAGTCATATGACTGAAGAAAATGTGTCTGCTGGTGGGTGGCCATTTTTTTTCTTTCATAAGAGAAACAGCTTGACTTTGGTCATACACATGATCTACACAATGATTACATGGAGAAAGCAGGATCAATTTGACTAAATTTAGGTATATCTGGAAGACACCTCCTCAGTGTAACCAGATGCATTCCAACAGTCCAGAATCTCTGAATATATTTATTCATTTCCTTTACTTGACTGTGGAACACAAGCTGATCACACAATGACTTCCTTTAATATTTATAGCATCTGCTTCTCATCCATTAATGAAAATAATAGATATATCTCCCTACCCAGATTCAACTGGTGTTGACATTGCACCAAATATTTCTAGCAAAAAAAGTGCCTCCCTCTATAGAATATCTAGGCATACAGCACAGCTTTAATGACTAGAACAACTGAAGTTGCATCCATCATGGAATAATATACTGCAAACATTCAAATGTGTGCATTCAAGCACATAAGCATTATTGAAAATTAGAATCTGTAAATAGTGTTATTCCTTTGGGGGACAAAAAACTATAATAATCCTTTCCAGCCTATATTTCAACAGAGATAACACTGGAAAAATAATTTTACACAGCTTCATATTTGCAGTTTTCTTTAAAATGTCTCATTTTCTATGCTATGCAGCTGGGTCAGGATAATTTTTGTTAAAACAAATGCTTAATTCTTAAAATATGCATTTCAATAATTCTGCCTCAACATGAGGATTACTGCTTAATTTATTAGTCCTCAAGCCTTTTGAAGGCTCATAACTACAACTCAGGAAGAAAGCCTCTTCATACCAGACTCTGCATATTCTAAGCTCCACCAATTATAGCACGTTAAATGTAAAAATAAAAATAATTGAAATATTGTATGAATGAGGCTGAAATTTCATATGTGTATTGGACTATAAAATAACACACATAATGCTAGAGGCACAAAGCTAGATTTACAACACAAAAGGACTGGAAGTTGGAGCACCAGTTTGTCTTCTCTTCAGGATCTTATATTCCGATCAGCACACAGCAATTTCCCATCTCAGGTCATTGTCTCTCAGGGGCCATATTTTCATCAAATTCTTGCATTTCTGCTGTTTTTGTACGATAGCCATACTACATTATTATTGTCTCACACCTGTTACTGAAAAGATGGTTTATAACTGCTGGATCTGCCACTGTTGAGGTATCGCCCAGTTCCCGGTCATTTTTTGCAATCTTCCTTAATACCCGCCGCATAATTTTACCTACAAAGAAAGTACAGTATTTAAGTTGACTTTGATTATGATAAAGAAATTGGGGAATTGGTTAATTATTAATCCTGTACAGATAATAATTTATGTGGCCCTCTGAATCTGTCATGCAAAGAAGCTGAAGTAAAATGATTTGAAAAACAGTAAGATTTATGCAGCTATACAAAATATAGGATTCTAGACAATTAAAATCCATTCACAAATCTGACACATAATGAATACACCCAGGATCCTAAAATAATGAGATTCTAACCTGAGATATCAATTTTTTAAAAAAAAAAATTGCCTTCTTGTTCTACAAATATGTTTTGCCAAAAGAATAATCACTGTTCTAAAAGGATATGCTCTGGCCAAAGCAAGTTCAGCCTTATCCTGTAATAGATATACACACCTACACATAGCTTGTAATAATAATATATGTGCCCTTAGTTCAGTAAGAGTGTGTGTGTGCAAATAAATGACTGTGTAACTTACAATACTTACAGATTAATTACCCATTCATTCCTAAAGACTTAAAGTCTCACACTGATTCTTAAAACACAACAAATTTAACATTTAGTAGCTAGCAAGAAACTGCAACGTAACAGGTATCAAAATCAAAACATACCTGAGCGGGTTTTGGGCAGGCCAGGAGCATTCTGGATATAATCTGGAGTTGCAATAGGACCAATCTTTTCTCTGACTGCAAATAAGAAAATGACCGTTTTAATCCCTATGAACAAAAAAAACTAAAAATTTTTTTTAAAAAAAATCATGTTCAGAAAAGTTATTTGATCTCTTCCAAAAGATAGCTGATAATTGGGGTCTATTTAGTTATGTTCAGTTTCTGAACTGCAGTCTGCCACTAGAGGATGATACATATGAGTACTTTTTAAATATGAAATATGAAATTATAACATATGAACTTACCATATGCTATCTGAATGATAATTCTTAAGCAGGCAGAACCATCCCATTTACACACTACTGTTTTATTTCATCTAAATAAGTTGCTCTTTCTGCCCAGCATTTCTTGATGTCTATTTTCAGAAAACTCCTTACAGTGTACATAATGTATATCAGTAATATTTGGATTGTATAGGTTGCTTTTCAGTGGACTTGGTTTTGTGGTTTGTTGTTGTTTTTTCTGCTGGTAAGGATCTGGTAAAAGAGTAGTTTGTTTCCTTCTTCGATGAATTTGATTCTAGCACACACCCCAACTAGCAGTCCCATTACACAACTACCAACACCATCAACCTTACAGAAGCCACCAACTCAATGAGCCATGATCTTATCATTCAAGTAAATCATCAGCATGGAGCTATCAATCATCTGCAAAACAACATCTGTCTAGAGGATCATCCCATGCAAGCATTCAGAAAGTAAGTAAAACTGAAGGATATTCAACAAATGCCAATCACAACCTCACTTTTCCCGAATTTTACAATGAAATTGTCTAGTAGTGTCATTGTAACAGAATAGCAGAGTTGGGAGGCACCTTGGAGATTTTCTAGTCCAACCCCTGCTCAATCAGGAGAGCCTATAGCATTTCAGACAAGTGGTTGGCTGATCTCTTCTTAAAAGTCTTCAGTGATTACCGCATACACAACTATTGAAGGCAAGCCATTCCCTGATTAATTGTTCTGTCAGGAAATTTCTCTTTATTTCTAGGGTGGTCCTCTCCTTGATTAGTTTCCATCCATTCAACCGGTGGTAAATGTACCACTGGTGGTACTTCAGCACCTGGCAGGTGGAGGGGATGAGCTGAAGTGGTGGCAGCACAGCACAGGCCTGGGGGAGAGTCAGCTGGAGCTGCGGTGTTGCTGGGGCTCTGCTGAGGGCCCAAGATCAGCACGTGCAGCTCTAGCTGATTGGCGCTTCTGACAGCCTCTGCTATCACCGGGAATAGCAGACGGGGTGAGAGAGTCAGCTGGAACTGCAGGGCTGCCAGGACTCGGCAGAGGCCCCAGGATCATCACGGGCAGCTCCAGCTGATCAGCACTATGTGCAATGGCCAGCCAGGGATTGGACGACTGTGTGGAGGAATGAGACTAGGGTAGCAACTGATGCTGGAGCTCTCCCTGAGTCCCAGAGATAGCGCACCCAGAAGAGAAAAGGAGGAGGAGGGGGGAGAGGAGGGGATATAAAAGGAGGAGGGAGAGGGAGAGGAAAAAAGAAGAAAAAGTCAGAGAAAGAGAAGGGGACTGAGAAAGAGAGAGGGGCAAGAGATGAGGCTTCTGTGAGACGCAGTGAGGAGAGGGAGGGAGGGAGGTGAGGAGAATTCTGTGAGACAAGCAGAGGGCTCAGTGAAGGAGTAGAGGCTGTAAAAGAGAGAGGGACAGAAGAAGAAGGGCTGACCAGCCACCTGACCATGAAGGTAGTGGTACATATGAAGAAATATGGATAAATTTGTCATGTTCGTCAGTACAAAGGGAAAGTGATTCAGCAAAGGAAACGCCATTGAAGAAATTAAAACCGGGACTTTTTTCCTTTTTTTGGTCATCAAGTTTTCGACATCTTGCTAAGCACTGGTGGTATTCAAATATTGTCATATCCTAAAAGTGGTACAATCTGTGAAAAGGTTGAAAAGCACTGCTTCTTCTTTGTGGCAGTCCCTTAGATATTATAATTACCGTATATACTTGAGTATAAGCCGAATTTTTCAGCCCACTTTTTGGGCTGAAAAATTCCACTTCGGCTTATACTCCAGTCAACAAAAAAAACTTACCGAGGACTTGTGCGCGGCCGAGGCTTTGGTGCTTTCGGGATCGCGCGCACCTCTCCCAAGCCGCCGCCGTCCGGAGACCTGCCGAAGTTTGGGGAGGTTTGGGCACCTCCCCAAACCTCCCCAAACTTCGGCAGGTCTCCGGACGGCGGCGGCTTGGGAGAGGTGCGCACGATCCTGGAAGCACCGAAGCCTCGGCCACGCGCAAGTCCTCGGTAAGCTCCGGGCGGTCACTTGCTTCGCGTCTCCTGAGGGAAGGGGGGGCGACTGGAGCGGGCGTGTTTCCTCGCCTGCTGGGCGCCGCGATTTGCCCGGGGAACGCGCGGGCCCCGAATGGCAGCGTGGAGCGAGGAAGCGGACAGCCAGGGCTTCCCCGAGAGCCGCGGCCACACAGGGTATTCCTGTGTATTCAGGCTTGCAAAATGGCGGATCGAGCCTCTGCTGGCGGCAGAGGCTTGCAGAGCGCGGATCCAGCCTCCGCCGGTGGCGGAGGCTTGCAGAACGGCGGATCGGCTTATACTCGAGTCAATAACTTTTTCCAGTTTTGGGGGGTGAAATTGGGAGTCTCGGCTTATACTCGAGTCGGCTTATACTCAAGTATATACGGGTACATGTTTATAACCGAAAAACCAACTTCAAAAAACTCAGGCAAGGGAACGTGCCACCTCTGAGCTACAAATATTTGCTTCCATTACAACTATAATAACGTAGGTTATGGAATCCCGACGTGTTATATAGAAATTGGGAGGTGGGGATTTTTACATCTGGTTACAGTTCCCCTGGAGCCCCGGCCATGCCTCTTCCTATTGGAACTATCAGAATGACCTTGGATACTCCCCACTCTCAAAAGCTCTTGCAGTTACAAACACAAGATTAAAAATCTTAGAAGTCATATTAAATACAAGATGTATTTCCTAGGAAAATCTTCTCCATTAAAATGCTTTTGAAAGGCACAAGGATTTTTCAGAATTTATGTTTAACTGTAAAGGGACTACTCAGTAATTACTTATCCCCAAAAGACTATTGTAGGAAAAAGAAATGCAAGCAATTCTTTCTCTCTGCATATTAAGAAATAACAGAATTATGTAAAAGGCCTGGGCCAGATAAACACAAAGTATGCCAATGCATTCTTTACTTGCTCACAGTTGGAGAGTCACTATGTACACATTTTTGCAGAATTCCCACTGTGTTCAGGGGTATACAGTGTGCTGTTAAGTATTGAAAGTGGATGCCAGCTGGCAGCAAGGGCATATGAAAGGCAAGGACTAAATTTAGTTTTGGCAGAACCAAAAGGTGTCCCTTTGATTTGAAAAGCCCTCGTTCAGCCAGTCTAAGGAACAAGGCATTCGGTTAGATATGGATTTATCCCAGAAAAGCCACAACAAAGCTCATGGGTAATCATGGAATAGAGACCATTGCATCCATTACAGGACTTCCCTTTTGCTGTACATGTTGATAATATATCGGTTCCACTAATGGGAAAGACATTTGATTCCACAAACTATCAGACTGCATAATGTACATATCAAGGGTCCCATGTAGTATTCTTGCCATCTCCTTTTAATAATGTAATACAGCTTTTTCCAAGTCTGGCATCCAGAATTCTGGCAAAACCCCAAATTTGGCCATGTTGGCGAGGAAGCTGCAACTCTGAAAAAACTGGAAGTGCTAAATTTGGGGCAATTATATTTAACCAGGAGAAACACTAGTAATCTAATGAGATTACACTCAGACTTGAATACAGACAGTGCTTTTTTTGTAAAAGAAAAAGGTGCCGGAACTCAAATATGTTATACAACCCGCCTTGCCTACCCTACAAGGTTCCATCCAAAAAAGGTGCCGGAACTCCATTCTGAGCGTTCTATGAGAAAAAAAGCCCTGAATACAGAGATGGGCATACCATAGCCTTCTCATAGAACATAAATTCCAACCTTCCCCATTACTGACCCCATTCTTATTGGGACTGCTGCAAATTAATTTCTGCAAGATCTGGAGGACCACAAACTGCTCATTCTTGCTTTCTACATTCAGGATCCTTGTATCCTATTTCCCTCAATCTTAATAGTTTTTTATAAGTCTATGTGGCTTGATGTACAATTTTCAACATGCTTCTCTGATTTCAGCCAACACAATTACCTTGCTTCTTCAATTCATCAATCAGTTTGTTTGTGAAATCATGTCCATCCTTCAGAGTGACAAAACAGTAGAGGCATTCTCCCTTTACAGGGTGTGGGTGGCTTACTACGGCTGCCTCCGAGATAGAAGCATGTTCTACAAGTGCTGATTCAACCTCCGCTGTGCTCAATAAATGCCCTGCAAAAAAAGAATTTTTTTTAAATTGGCCTTGTCCCACCATTCTTTTCTTTTCATATAAAAGCAGTGTATTACTGAATCAAGCTATAAATCAGAATATAAAGCATAAAGCTGGTCACATTTTTTATTAATTCCTTTGCTTTTATTTCTTTATTCTTAGGAAATAATCATACTGTAAAAGTTGAAAAATAAAATTTAAGATCACAAAATTTTGGCACAAGAGTTTAGAAAAGCCAATTTTATAAAGAATGAGAATTTATAGTTGTACCCAATAAAAGTTAGCAATTTTAGTAGGTACTTACAGCTTCCATTTCTCCCAACAGTATTTAATAGTCTGCCATAAGAGAATCCATAGCTTCTTGATGCAAGGCATATTTTATTTTTAAATATATAATATGAATTGTATAATTATAATTTTAATAAATTATAGGTCAGCTTTCTTTGTATTTGTATTTGTGAGGTACAAATAAAAGATAACCTTTAAGCTTCTTACAGGAAATAAAAAATCTCAAATAATAATAGGATATAAATATAAAAAATAAATTATTTCTTGCCATTTTAATTTTCTAAATGTCCCATTAAAACTAGCAACATGAAATTACTTAAATTTGTTCATGTCCTGATCTGATTTTTCTGGTAGGACAAAGGGTGATTACTGGATATTTTGCTCGTTTATCATTGTTTGTATTCTCCAGCAATGACCAAGCACATTCTTATTTGAAGAAAAAAACACATTACCCCCAAAGACCAAGGTCTAAAGATGTTAAAAATCTTATTATGTCAATAAGAGAATTGTACAAGCAACTTTTATCCTTCTACAAGAATTTGGCTCTTACCAGAAACATTCAACATGTCATCAATTCGACCTGTGATCCAATAGTAACCATCTTTATCTCTCTTGCAGCCTGGAAGAGAGACAAAATTAAGGCTTTTAGACTTTAACTTCCTCTTAATCCTTGCCCCTCAATTTTTCTGCCTTTATACCTGGGTCTGTAATGTAAACAAATCTCAGCCCAAGAGGTTCAAACCCAGAAGAGTTTATAATCAAACCTAAATCATTCATACTAGTTAATCCGCCAGAGCTTTTAGAATTCTAAAAAAAAAATCTGAGATTTAAACTCCTTTGGTTATTTCATGAGTTAAGCTAAATTGTACCTTTGAATCCTAAGTTCTAATTGGCACTAGTTATAGAGTGTGCATTTGTGTGTGCATCATGTGTGTAATATTGATTGTAGATGTACTGCTACCCAAAATAATAGGCACTAAGTAAAATCTGCATGATTCATGATATTTTTCTTTTTCCTTTCCCTCATTCACTGTTCAATTAATTTATTAACTTTAATGTATACCATGTATTATCTTCTGGAATTAACATTCACATTCAGTATTTTTTGGCTGCTCTAATAAGCTTGGGAAAGGGTAAGGAAGCTGAAAGCAGAGATTTCCACACTTCCTCCTGAGAGTAAATGGACAAAGAATTGACTTTATCAAGGAGTGGATTATGGAAGCCTACCCAAGAAGATCTCACCAGGAGTATGAGATGTGAAACAGTAAGGATTATGAGGGGAAAGGCTGGGAACTCTGCTTGAAGAAACCTGAAAAGCTGACCAGTCAAGTCATTGCATGCATGAGAAAGTGTGCTTCATTCCAGGGCTGTGAATAGTATCTTCAAAAAGCTAAGATCTATAAAAGAGTTCTACTTTAGAAGAATTCAGATGTAACTGCTGGAAACTGATGTCATAGTAGAAAAGTATGAGGACTTCTAATACACTTAAATATTTCCAAATTAAGATAATATTTCCTTTGTGAAAACTTACCATCTCCAGTCACATAATAACCAGGAAACTTTTGGAAGTAGGTTGCCTCAAACCGCTGCTGGTTTTTGTACACTGTGCGCATTATTCCAGGCCAAGGTTGCTTAAAAACCTAAAGATGATTATAGGTGAGAAATGTGAGGGAAGTAGAAAACTTCACTGGCTGAGTTCAAGCAAAATACAAGTTTAATGTGGTTTGTATGATTCATATTTAGTACTGTGTATGAACCCAAACAGTGGGGCTTGTAAATCATGGTTAATGTTTTAGCACTGTCCATGATCCACACATCTGTAGTTTGTTCAACATACCATTTTTTTGGTATGATAAAAGGAGGAGCCCAAATTCCCAACTACATGTCATCATATTAAGAAAGGACTTGGACAGAGGTCTGCTTGATGTCAAAGCACAGAATTAAAACAAAAAAGACAATATACTGACAAATATTTTAGTGTTCAGGAATGCAGCAGTGATAGGATTTGGAAAATTTCATATTGTCCCCACCTGATTTTTAGAAATGTATTACTTTATAACTTTAGGTCATAGCATAATGAATAAACATTAGCACAAACAATAAGGACCAGTCTGCTCTAAAATCAAACTAGTAACTAACTTCAGAAATAGAATATCATATCAGATAAACAGAAATGTAGTAATCAGACCCAGAGGCTGGATAGCTCCCAAGCAACTTTGTCCTCCAACCTCACCCTGTTATTTTTCAGCTAGTGGGCACCAGTCTATTCTGCAGGCATATCCATGATCTCCAATTCCTGATAAAAAATACTGGTAAAAAGCCATGCAAATTAACCCAAACTAAGTAGCCAAAGTGTATTCACTTCTAGAAATCAATCTGAACTGCTCAAAACCTCTCTGAAAACTACATAAAGTACTGAACAGAGTCAAAATATCTGTGGTACAGAAGGCCCAGCTGAATGGATTATTACTGATTGGTATGTTTAAATAAATGCTATGCTCAAGTACTAAAAGAGAAAGAGGTGATATCTTCTGTATTTATTTCCTCACTGAAATCTTCCTTTCCCAGAATTTATATAGAATTAAACAGTTACTAATCCTGATAAATGGGAAATGCAGAGGTTTATGAGAGACAATTTGAAGCAAAAGGGTCTTCACTGCACAACTACTTATAACATTTATTTTAAAAAATCAGAACCAAACACAGAGATCTTTTGTCAGCATCCATCCGAGATCTCAAAATACTGTAAGGAAACTGAGTTAAGCACAAACAGTCCCGGAAAAACTTGTTATTAACTTGGAATTTGGGCCATGTCCATAAAGTGATTAAGCCATGCTATCAATCATCATAATGTTCTCTTACCAGATAACCTTCAGCTTCTCCTTCTAACTCTTCCCCTGATTCATCCAACACTGCAGGGACCACTCCAAAGAAAGGAAAAGTCTGTCAAGAAATATTTTTAGAAATATTTTAAAGATCAAATCTAAGTATATGGACAGATGGCAGTTAGACTTGAAAGAAAGAAACTTCAACCCAGAGCTGAAGACATCCCCGTCTCTAATAGGAAAGGCAATCTTGTTCAGTCTGGAGGCTTCAAAGAAGACTGCTGGAATGTATAGCTAAAACAGGTGAGTTAAAGATATTCAGTCTTTTTTTATCTGGTTGAAACGAGTTTAAAGAAGAAACTGGGTACATAAGCCTTGCAGAAGCTTGCCGTAGAAAATAGAGCTGGAAACACCAAGAAAGCTATAGGTGGCTTGCAGCCTACCTATGCAATTATATAAACAGATTTCCAAGGATTTATTTTTAAAAAAACTTACATAGCTTTAACATTTAAGTTTGAAATTTCTGGTTGGATTTCAGGCTGGATTCCAAGAATTAAATCTTTTTTGTTTAAAAACTACTCGTTGACTTAACTGATTTATATGGCTAATCATTTTGTAAATGTGGCTGTGAATTTAAAACCAAAGAATTTAAAACAAACAAAACATGAAACAAGCTTGCTACGGCAAGTGAGAAAAACAGCAACCACACCACTTGTGCTCAGCTAACTGACCACGTGGGTAAAGAGAACTGAAGAAAGATGGCCCCTAAAACAACCCATGGAATAGTTTACAGGTATTCATGATAAAAATTAGGCCCGGAATTTCCAATGCTAAGCAATGCGATCATAAAGCATAATTGTATTGCCTCACAAAGACAATTCCTGCATACTGGTTGCCATGATTAACTGAATCCCACATTGTGAGGCAGCTTTCTTCCAGCTTCCCACTGCCAACTCAATGGGGAAGCCAGCAGGAAATTGCAAGTCCCTGGTGGCTCGCTGGCAGGTAGATAAGTGGCTGCTGTCAGGTTGAAAAGAGCGCAAGAGGGTGTGCAAGGGAGACAAAAGAAGGCTCAGGGAAAGTGTACAGGGAATGAGATTTAGCAAAGGTCAGGGAGGGTGCAAAAGAAGTAGGTAAGGGTCATAGAGAATGCACATGGGGGCACAGGAGTGTGCGGTAAAGCTTGGAACTGTGTGTGAGGGTGCATGGAGCTGTGTGAGGGTGCAATGGAGACACAGTGAGGTTCAGATAGGGGACATAAGGGTGCAGAACGGTGACACTTGAGGGTGCACAGGGGTGTATGAGTGGCTAGGGTAATACAAGCATAAAAGGGCTGGGAGAGGGTCCACAGGCGGGGAAGACTTATTCCAGCAACTTGCAACTTTCCCTGCCAGCTACCCCATTGATTTACATATATGAATGACTGTGTGTAGTTTCTCCTGGTCCAGATAGGGGCATAACTGGCACACAGCATTAAGCTGTGCAATAACTCTGCTGAATATACAAAGAGAACATGCCAGAGTTATACTTACAGCTGAGCCTGGCTTCATTGGTGTGGCATAAGGGAGAGGAGTCAACACGTGACCACCCTGCGGGAAGAAACCACAAGCACCAACGGAAAAAGTTAAACCAGTGAAAAATGCCTCACACGATATTTTCGGAGCCTGAACTGAATGAACACACAAAGATTTATTCCAGACATTACCATCATAATCATTGTTTCAATTTTTATTTTTAAAACATTCATGTCTATTTTATTGTATTTCAACCAAGAAAGCACAAAAAGCATCATGGAGGCTCTACAAGGAATAGTTCTTGCCTAGCACAGCATAAGAAGAGCGTGAGTAATGAAGGAAAGAGGAAAAAAACAGGTTCTAATAGGATTTGGAATCCTGAGGGATTCTAATAGGATTTTGGAAACCCTAATGGTAAGGAGAAGCTGTAATAGCTTTGGGAAGAGACTACATGGTACAAATATACAGCAAAGGAACAGCACCTAAATTATGACATGCTGTAATGAGTTGGCAGGTAAGTTTGAAATCCAGGCCTTGGAGAACAAGGAATCACAGAAATAACCAAGTAATTCACAGGATAATAAGGAAGCTGAATATAAAGAACTCACAGTTTCTGTTTGCCAGAAGGTATCCACTATAGGGCATTGTTCTTCACCAACTACTCTATAAAACCACAACCAAGCTTCTGGGTTTATGGGTTCTCCAACTGTTCCTAGTACTTTCAGGGATTTCCTGCTGTATCTGAATAAATAGGGTATGAATTTTAAAAAGAAAATTGTTAAAGAAGGAAAACTTGTTTTACAATTTTATTTCAAAACTAACCATTTATTTACCAGTACTGAATAAACAAGAACATTTTCAGAAATCTACAGTGCCTTTGCCTGATCAAAAGTGGACTTAAGTAAAGCAAAAACCCACTAACTATCCTTCACAAAGGCAATTTAATTTCAATGTCTTGTAAATTCCTATAATAGCTTGCTAATGTCATGCTGCCTGAGGCTGAGAAAAACTGAAATCCAAAACATTTGGACACTTTCAGTGATCTCATCTGATCTGATCAGTATTTATCCTGAATATTATTCCCTCTATTATCAGTATTTATCCTGAATATTATTATTGAACAATAAAAACAGACAGAGTTCACAAACTGTGCTAATATATGATGGAGCCTGCTTAGGTTTGGTTATATGGACACAGCTGTGTTGGTTTTGTAAATCATGAATTAGTTTATGTATGAGGCAGCTACCACAACATTCAACAAATCTTATTAAAAATAAAGTTGTTTAGCACAACATTTAATCTGATCTAGATAAGGTCTCAGGTTACTTTTCCCCCACAGACTTACAAACAGCCCCCAGATTCTCTAAAACTGAACCATAATTTTTATTGCAACAAAAGGTGAAATATATTATTTAAATTTAGCTTTTTTCTTAATCATACATAATTCTTTGTCCTGCCATGAAAAATCCCTTGGAGTTCAGCCCTGATATGAATGCAGGCATCGCAACTGGCCTGAAAAATATCATATGGCCCTAATCTGCATAGTTTCCAGTCCTATTTCCAGAGAGGCTGGGATCTAACCTGCAGTCCCCCATGCCCATTTTCTTCCATGTTCACATGACACTTCAGTTTACCTTTTTTAAAATTTGAGTTTCAGACAGGCATTCTCTAATAGTCACCAGAGCTCCAACTAAATGCAATTCTACCCACATGTATTCCCCTTTCCCCTGGCTTTGACATTCAGGACAAAAGTTAAGTATAAACATGTAGCCAAAACACAGATGCCTAGGGATTTGACTGGAATAGTCTACTTTGCTCTAGTGCTCTAAACCAGGGCTACATATGTATTTCCAAAGGACATTCCTGGAAATTACAGGCAATCAGCCTTATTGTTTTCCTTAAAGCCATGCTCACTTCTTGACAGGTTCATCTCCATATTTCATGAGGAGGCGAATGGCAGTGGGTGCTGTGTAGAACTTGGTCACCTTGTACTTGTCTATGATGTTCCACATACGGCTAACATCTGGGTAAATAGGAAGCCCTTCAAACTGAAAAGAGATAGCAATTAACAATGTACCATGTTGACTGCTAATTTCAGCACACGGATCTACGTTTTGCAGCCTAATTATGCTCCCAAGCTTCAGGAAATATTGCTTAGCAGAGGAAAACCTCCACAGCACTAAAGCATAGAGTGGAGAAGAAACCCCATGAAACTTTCTTTTAAGCCTGTCAAAACAAGGAAAAGCTCTTCTTTTTTAAAAAAAATCAGCATCAGACCTCGGGTCAAAATATGATTTAGGGAGCTATTTTTTTCAATTATCTTAACTGTGTCCTCATGCATTTCTGTTAAGAGAGCTGTAAGACAAACTGATACCATTCCCTCTACAAATAAGACTTGATGTTTCCATATAGTCAGACTTTATCATAGAACTTACTAAGACACTGGTTGCCCCATTTGCCAAGGGTCCATATGTGAGATAGGAATGGCCAGTTATCCATCCAATATCAGCTGTGCACCAATAAATATCCTCAGGATGATGATCAAACACATATTTAAAAGTAGCAGCCGTGAAAAGCATATATCCAGCTATTGTGTGTACAACACCCTGAAATATAGAATACAGAATATCCATGCAAAGGAACATTTAAACATAAATTAGTTCTCATTGGCCAGAAATTGCAG
Organism: Vipera ursinii; assembly: GCF_947247035.1. Lineage (NCBI taxonomy): Eukaryota > Metazoa > Chordata > Lepidosauria > Squamata > Viperidae > Vipera > Vipera ursinii. The sequence goes on from NC_139516.1 coordinate 32,451,797, forward strand.
CATTGGCAAAAGTATATCAAGATATAACAGCCAGCAGGAAATTAGTTTTAACGTTGAATTTATCATATTCCAATGCATGTCTGCAAGTTATGATCAAATTTTTCAGGAAAATATGAAGTGAAGCTATAAAAACCTAGTTTTTCTTTCAGATGTTAGGGCTGGATTGTTAGCAGTACCCTATATATGTGCATTTGGAATACTGAGTTTTATCTTAGACGCCTTGGCTTTTGTGCTTACTGATTTTTAACTGTATATTTGTGTTTTATTTTGGTTTTGTATTATTATTGCTCAGGGTTATTTGCTTATAAGTTACTATATAAAATTTCCAAATAAATAAATAAATTTTCTGAAATGTTCCCTTTAGTTTTATCAATCACTTCACAATTAATTCTTGCTGAAAAAGCACATGTATCTATATCCTATTGCCCACACAGGCCTCTATTTGTACTCTGCCACCTTCCATAGAATTCCACAGTAGGCTGATTTTCCTCCCCAATACAGTACATTTACAATTGGAGGTTTTATAATAAAAAGCAAGACAAAACCAGCAGTATGCCATTCAATATGCCATTCTTGAAGGTGGGGTGCTCTCTCAGCTTGGCTGTTTTCTTGCAGACATTTCATTACCAAACTAGGTAACATCATCAGATCTACAAAAGAGTGAAGTTTGCAAACCTCCACTCCCTTTTAAGGACTAAGCACTAAAGATCCCACAGTTCAACCTTGAGATAGATTCTCTTCTATTGTGTTCAAAGGTTTCAGCTCCAGTTTTTGGAGCTCTGCAAATTAATGGAACAGAATGGGCAGAAAACATGGCATTCTTTGATTACATTATTATAAATATCATTGATTCAGTAAGTAAAGGTAAAGGTAAAGGTTCCCCCGCACATGTGTGCTAGTCGTTTCTGACTCTAGGGGCTGGTGCTCATTTCCGTTTCAAAGCCGAAGAGCCAGCGCTTGTCCAAGGACATCTCCATGGTCATGTGGCCGGCATGGAGACGCCAAAGGTGCACAGAACGCTGTTACCTTCCCACCGTAGTGGTCCCTATTTTTCTACTTGCATTTTTATGTGCTTTCGAACTGCTAGGTTGGCAGAAGCTGGGACGAGTAACAGGCACTCACTCTGTTACGCGGCACTCGGGATTCGACCTGCCAAACTGCCAACCTTCTGATTGACAAGCTAAGCGTCCTAACCCACTGAGCCACTGCGTCTATCTCAATTAGAACTATAAACAAATGAAGTTTAAAAAAGTGTCGACATGGCACCGAGCAGTAAAAGAGTATGATTTGACAAAAGCAGTACTGTATCTCTCTAAACACCAGTCCAGGAAAATGTTAACATACCTTCGGTTTCCCTGTTGATCCACTGGTGTAGAGAATAAACAATTCATCTTCTGCATCACACCAGACAGGCTCACAGTCCTTGCTAGCATTTTTCATGATGTCATGCCACCAAAGATCAACTTCTGGATCCCAAGGAGTCTGAAGGAAACCACATGCCATAATATTTAAATGCAGTCTAATCAGGAAAAAAACAAATGCACTCTTGCAGCTGAAGAAAAAAAATATTCCATAGTAGCTGAAAAGTCCTGTTTTATCACTTCTAACCCTTGTTATTTGCTACAAAGCTTTATAGCACAATAACACTTGCTTAAACCTGTGGACAATTTTATTTCCTACTTGAATTCAACATATTTGCTATAGCTACTGAGAGACTCCCTTTAATAGTACATTTGTTTTTCTTGAAAGTAACTGTTTATAAAGCTTTATTATTAATATTAACCTACCACTGGAATCGGAACACAGGATATTGATAAAAGAAAAAGACATATGCTACTCTAGTAGTCACTATGTCTAAAAACAAGCTCCGTACCCATCACATTAATCCAGTGAGGTGAGCCAATATTTGTAAAATGTGTATACATGTAGAATGGGACTGACTTACAAATCTGTTTAAGCTTAAAGAATCAGCATCGAAGTGAAAACTTGTTAAGATTATATTAATGATAATCCTTATTGGATGTCATTTTTCTTTAGTGAACTTAATAGAATTAAGATGTACTAGAAAAATCATACATCCAGAGATTACTACCAAAAAACCAGGTACCCACTAGAGGGCATCAGATATATACTCTTTCCTGTTGTCTTGTGGGCATCCAAACATTTTGAGGCATACTACTCACAAATGGTTTCACCATAATCATTATAACAAGCTTCATTCTTTGTTTTTTCTTTTCGACCACTTGAATCTTGTTTAAGTTTGTATCCAATTCTATATTAAATGTAGAATCGGTTTTTAGGTTTTTTTAAGGGCAGATTTTAATCTTGATATTGGTCTCACGAATGACCCCTCAGATCTTGATCAATCCCTTCTATCCAGTCAAAACCTTTATATCATTTTACAGTACATCTTCAGTACTCTTCTTCTACTTTATCCATATAAGCCCCCAATAGTGCATTCCCCTTATGGTAGTCAAGAAAACCTTTAAAAATGCTTTGAAGACATGCAAATCTGACACAACATGCATTTTAACTCCTCTCTCAAGCAGTGTGCACTTTTAGGCAGAAAAAATCTTTACCTGTGAAGCACAGGAGGTATCAGGTGGCATCACAATTTAAAAAAGAGTCAAAAGGACTTTGCATGCAGAATACTTTTGTCAGTTTTAGACATAATGAAAGATTGTCTATTAATTTTACTTTGTTTCAAGGAGGCAGCTGTGGCATAAAAGATGTAAATATTTGAAACAAACAGAACAACCTAAGCAGCATGTCGCAGTGTCCCATCTTTCTACTGAGAGAACATACTAAATCTAAAAGAAAGCATTTTGCACGGATATGGGCAACCCTTTGGAAGTCAGCTCTCTCCAGATGTGTTGAAGTACAACTTTCATAATGCCTTCCACATTTGTGAAAAAAATAACAGGCAAGGGAACTTCCAGATTTGCAACATGGTCCTGGTCCAACATTCAAATTACAGTCATTCCAAGAACAGCCATTAAAAGTTGACCCACAAAAAATTGACAATCCATGCAGTAGGTTTATTAGTAATTCTAGCAAATTACACTAATCAAATGCTTCAGATTTTTTCTATGCAATTCAGACATGTAAATTAAATCTCTCTATTACTGTACATTTCCACAGTAATCCCTATAGTCATATAAATTATTTAACTTTGATAGGTCTATTCTCCCTTATGACAATGGCTGGCAGCATCTCAAAAGATAATGTTTTTGAAGGAAGCATTTATTTTATCAGCAAAACTCCCCCATGTTGTTAGCTTTTTAAATTTACATATAATAAGAAATAAATGCTATCCTTAATTACACAAGAAATGCCCAAATAATTCTGTGTGAAGTTCGTGTATTTTTTTTAAATCTGTAAAATGTTTTTTAATAACATTAGCTTTTTTGATCCTAAACATTACATTGAGTATTATAGTATCAATTAGCTAATGATTTGGATGGAGACGCTCAGGCAACAGACAGTACAAAGCTAAGCAAACTGTCACTGCTTGGCAACGAGTCATGATCGAGACATATACATTATAATTTGACACAAGCATCAAACCATTTTTTCCAGAGCTGAGAACAGGGATTCAAAAAAAATCAAAAATGTAAGCACTGTCTTTCTATTGATTCAAAATGTAAATTTGGAGGTAAAAAAGAAAAAAAACTTCCAAAAGATTTGTTCTGTTTTTGCATGGCTGTCAGATATGGCTTTGTCCTTCACCAGAATGAGTTATTTCTAGGCAATGACCTCTGCAGAGATTCAACATGCAGCTCAAACTGGATAACACTGAATAATCCAATTCCCCACCCCCTGCAAAAAAAAGTAGCAGAAACAACCATCAGTAGTGGAAGCTGACAGAACAGCAAGTTAAATAAATTCAACTGGATATTCAAATTTTTAGTATGTATAGGCTCATCTTACTTTACTGTAATAATTGTACTATATAACAGATTGCTGAAAATAAGACCTAACTAGAAAATGAGCCCTAGCATGATTTTTAAGGATGTTCGTAACCCAGATTATTGGGGGCAATATGCCGACTCTGTCTTAGAGAGGGCTATAAAGCACTATGAAGCAGTATATAAGTCTAAGTGCTATTGCTATAAGCCCCCCCCAAAAAAAAAATAAGACTCAGTTAAGATCATAAGCCAGATGGACGCATTTAGTACCATATTTCCCCGAAAATAAGATCTAACCAGAAAATAAGCCCTAATGCATCTTTTGGAGCAAAAATTAATATAAGACCCAGTCTTATTTTTGGGGAAATACGGTATATATTACCCCAGTGGATAATAAGGCAACCAATACAGCCAATCAAACAAACTGAATATAAGAGGATGTATTTAAGTTGAAGATATTCTAATTACCTCTGAATTAATTGTAAATTCTAAATATTTTTTTTAAATCAACACAAACTTGATTTGTTTGGTTTATTTTAGCCAGCTGGGTTTTATGTAAGGCAGCCATGTTTAAAATATTAAAGTAAATTGTAGTCTTATCAAAAGGAAACAAATGCAGGACTATGTATACAATTCCAACTAAAATTTAAAAATGGTCTTTGAACATTACAATCCAGATTGCTAAAAAAAAATACAAAGCTTGGCTATTCAAAAAGACTGGCATGGAAGACCTATACAAGCAGCAACAGTATTTGTACTACCAGAAACTGAATATCCTTATACAAGATTATTTCATTTTCTTTACACAGCCTAAGATTCACTGAAAGAAGGCATAAAACTATGATAGAAAGGAAACAATTAAATAGATCTAATGTATCTTTTTTTCACTCTATGTACAATTTCTTTATGAATTATCTCATTCCACTAAATAATTCCTTTCCTATATCATGTTTAAAAAAACAGTTTATACAAGCACTTTCAAATTGGGATCAGAAAGTCATTACAGAGATTCTGAATTCCTGGGAAAAAATAGTTTGCCAAAGCAAATCATTTTATAACAATATCATGATGTTAACTACGGTAATACCAAAGGATGAGAAAACTTTGTATTCACCACCATTATCCCTTCCTCATAGGTATTCCCACCCTCTTCTGTAAGTTTGCGACCCCTGACTGGCAGTGCTTTTTCTTTCTTGAGAATATAATCATAGCCTGAGTTTATGCATTTCATCAATCCATTGTATTCTCTAACCATGGTTTGTTATACAAGCCACAATGACACACCACACTGCTAAAATCACACTTTACAAACTGTAATGGTTGAATTCCCAAAATATACTCTGCCAAAACCTTGGCAATCTAAGCATGGCTTAGTGAAACGTGAGAATCTAGTCACCATTGGAAAATATTTCAAAAATAATCTGGCTCATATAAACTCCTAATGCAAGAAATCTATCTGTAGAAAAAAAACCATCAGGTAAACATCCAATCTTTTTTAACACCAAATAAAGATTGTTTGATTTTCACAGTATGCATTATTAGAAAGCATCTCTGTTTTCCAAATTACAGATTCCCTCTCTTCATCCCTCCCCACTAGCTATATGGTAGCTCTTCAAATCAATGAATCATGTTGCGTCTTACTCATCTCTTCTGAATACTATAATCAACTTCTTCAAACATGTTGAATTTCTTCAAAGCTTTCCCTTCTCATTTTTATCACCCTCTCCACCTCATTCCACTTTATAACTACCCAGATACTTTTGTTGAAAATAATTACACAGAAAATGAAAATATTCTAAAAATATTTTGCAGGCCACATAATTAAAAATAGAAGATTTGATGGAATTTGGTTAAAAGCTATGTCAGAACAATTATCTTCAGACGTACAGATAATGCAAACTGACTGTAATCCATAAACTCTAGGCCAGGGGTGTCAAACTCAATTTCATTGAGGGCCGCATCAGCATTGCGGTTGCCCTTAGTGGGCTGGGTGGGTATGGCCAGGGCATGGCCTACTGGGTGGGCGTGGCTAGAGTGCATATGGCCTACTGGGTGGGCGTGGCCAGCTCTACATCGTTGGCATCAAGGGTGCCTATTGGGGCCTGGGTAGGAGTGGGACAGATCTGAGGGTCTCTGGCAGAAGGAGGGTCTCTGGGCCAGGGCCAAGGCAGTGGGGGCCGTTCCCTCACTGTTTCCAGGATGGCTTCGCGGGCCACATGAAACCTCTTCGCGGGCCGGATCCGGCCCCCAGGCCTTGTGTTTAACATGTCTGCTCTAGGCTGTAATACAGTAGTAAATTGTGCCTGTTATCTGTTTGTAATCAACCAGTTGCATCACTTACTATCATTGATATCACAGAGCTTTGTAATTACAAAATTCCATTAGCAATACTCTTTCCAATATTCAGACACAGAGCTAGTTTTCCAGAATTCTTCTTTAGAAAATAACAATTTTTCACAGCTGATAACAAATGTGAAATGATCTTTCACACAACTTATCAATACTAGTTCTTCAATTAAGTTTTGTTAGTCAGTGATGAAAAATAATGCAATCAAGAGTTACCGGCTCAATGTTCAAACTCTTTCAAACAAAAATATGCAGTTTGTATGTTGTTTGTGAAAGCAAAACCGAGTCATCTACCAGAATGGAGGTACTCTGATTTAAACCATTCTGCACAATCTCGGTATAATTAAATCCAGGAAATGAGCTGGCAGTTGCAAGTGAGCTTATTTCCAAGAAACATTCAACCTTTAAGGATACAGATTCTCTTATGGTCTTAATAAAAAAGTCAATCCCATTTAAACTTTAAGAAAAAATAAAAATTGCTAAAAATGATAGCACCACAAGGCAGTTAGTTTCCCTACCCACTAATCCCAGGCTATTGAAATGTGGCTCGAAGTTCCCTTCAACCCGTTGTGACAGTGACGCCCCCAACAACCATGCAGGTGCTGGAATGAAGTTAAAAGGCCACACATTGCAGTGAGAGAGCAAAAGAGCAGACAAGAGAAAAAGTGTGCTGGACGTGGTAAGCAGAGCAGAAGGATGCCATGAAAAAACTTCTGCTAAACACAGTAAATACCTTTGGCTGGACTTTCTTTGAGCTCTCAGTCTTTTTTTCCTGCCAAAAATTCACAGAGAAGATACAATGTTTGAGAAGCAGTCAGACTGAACTTGGGCACTTATTAACTATAAATGCCATGATAGCAAAGATGGGTTGTATAATTAGAAAGCTGAATACCGTGGAATAAAGTGCTTTTTTTAAAAAAACAGAACATAAAGGAAAAATTGCACACAAGGATCTGATAACCTATCCATATCTGCTTAGCCAATTTCATTTCAAAAATCAATCCCGCCCCCCCCCCCCCCACAATAGGAAGCAGTGCTCTTCCATGTGACTGGTTGGCCCCTGTATTTTGTGTAAAGCCCATCCATTCCTAAATGGCAATTCCTATATTAGAGCAAAACTGCTAATTGACAAGGAATGTAAACATCCATGAAGTATTATTCCTATTTATTTAAGGTGTATATATTACAGGCTCTGTCAATTAAGTTATTAAACTTCCCACCATTCCTTTCTCCAAACAAAGCCAAACAGCCAACTAATGTGTTATTATGCTAAGGCAATCACTTTGCCATAGTTTGGTGGCTCTTGATTAAATCCAAACCAGATAAATTCTCTTATCCTAAAGCAGGAAAAGGCCAGGAGATTGATAGATTCCTGAGGATCTTGAAATGGATCTGCAAAAATTTCTGATTTTCCAATTGTTTGACAGCAACAATAAAACTTTCTCTCCCCTTCCCCTCTTTTTTTTTAGTTAAGTATGTGAAATAAAGTTATAAAGTTTGGAAAACAGAAATGTATAATTTTGATATGCATGCTTCCTGGCTAACAGTTCTAGAGTGTATGTGTCTTGTTTCTTTTCCATCTCCTGGTTTTTGTTATACCTTCTTGATGAAGAATGATGGAGGAGTTGAGGTTTTTGCCATTTTGGTTGATACTACCCAAGCTAATCTTGAAAGACTAAACCAGAATGTAAGCTGGTTGTTGCTTGGATAGGAGACCACCAAGAAATCTCAAAGCTGTGGGCTTGGACAAGAAATTAAAATGAATCCTGGATTGAGTAATGGCAAACCACTTCCATCTTTTTTGCTAAGAAAACTACATAGTTACATCATCAGCATGCATTAAACTTGGGAGAAACTTTTCTTCCTTAAAATAAAAATATTAATCAGTAGTTGATATTAGTTTTTCATAGACTACTGCAGCAGGGATTACTTTGCCGTGTATAAGATAGTGAGATTAGTCTGAGAAGTGAAAGGAAATTCCTTTGATAGGCAAACACATACCCATATTCCACTATTTCTTACCTAATCAATTTCTTACCTAATCAATTTGAACCTCAATGTTGTAATAAATATAATAAGAAAAGTTTGCCATTCTAAGGGAAAGAGTGGTGCTAATAACAGAGTGACAGAGTTGCTAACCCTTCTTTTCACTAGACTAGACATACCCAATTCTTGCAGCTGTTCTTCACATGTTTTAGCCTCCAGTCCCCTAAATATCTTTGTTGCTCTTTTCTGCACTCTTTCTAGAGTCTCAACTTCTTTTTTATATCATGGCGACCAAAACTGGATGTAGTATTCAAAGTGTGATTTTACCAGGTCATTATAAAGTGATACTAATCAGTAGGATTTTACAAGCTAAATCACTTTAGAATCTTGATGTATTTTCTTTCATGTACACCAAAACTAGAAAACGATTCTACAATTGTAGTTAAGCTTCCTTCTTACCAGAACCACCTGAAGAAATAGGTAACAAATAGGTATCTGAATCTAGTTCACATTTCTTCATTTGCTTTATAATCAGGACTTGATGCAACAATCTATTTTACTAGAGTTCAAATAGCTACAGAATGGCAGAGGCTTTATTTATTGGATATACAATACACTGCTTCCCAGCCTTCTCCTGTATTCTCCTGATACACCAGACAATGTTTCTCATAACTTTTGAAAGAATTATGGGAAATTTAATCCAATTCATCTGGAAGACATCCAATTAGGCTAGATACCAATTCAATAGCTACAAACCAAGTTAAGCATCATCATATTGACATGGCATATGCATGCAACTTAAGAGTATGGAATCAAGTGTGCCTAAAATAAATATATAAAATTAAAGAGGGGCACTAAGGACTACATTAAAGACTTTGTTATGTGTTGATGGCTCAATTTTAAAAACCAAGCATTATGTGAAAAATTGATATTTCAGGAATTCTTAAGGACACCAGATGGTCAGTCACTTAATTTTCCTGTAAACAACAGATACATTAATATAATAAATATGCAATCTTTAAAGAGTTCAGAGAAACAGCTTATTTATTTGCACAAATAGATTTTCTCTGCCTGCCCAATAAGGAAGAGGCTATTGGCAAAGGACTGTGACCAACAGCTTATCTGAAGAACCTAACATAGCAGATGTACATATCTACCAATAGTGTCTATCAGAATTTACAATCAATGCTCTGGGATGCCTTTTCTCTTTCTGTTTCTACTGTTCTGACCTTTTTAAAATTGGTACTAGTTTGGCATGGTCAATAAATGCATACTTGGCTGCCAATCCTGATCTCTTCTGGCAACAAGTCCATGTAAAATATTCATGCTTCTATATTCTAAATGTCATGGAAGCCAATGACAAGCACTTGCTATAGTGCTGCTATTAATGGATACGAGACTTGTCATGTGCTAAAAACAGGGTCTATATTTGATGAGCAGCAAAGCTCACTGAGATGTTACATCCATATCTACCCAACATACTTCAGTCTGGAAGGAGGAGCTCACATAATAGAAGGTATCTTCCATTCCTGCATTTATGAAACCAATACATTAAGAAGAAAGCTACACAGTCCTCTACCACATCAACATTTAGGTTTGAGGAATATTCAGTTTTGTGATCTCCTCCATCACTAATGAATTGTTAAAACAGTACAACCCAAATACTTATTAGCTTAGTGAGAACTAGGTAAAAGTCAACAACAAAACTTCTCATTAAACCGTGACTGAAATATAAAAGTTCATAATTGCATGTTTAAAATAAGATATTAATTGCAAGATTAGGGTTGCTTGGCTTATATGAATATTGTAAAAGATTATGGTTATTTAATTGTCCCTAACAGAGAAAGTAGCTTTAAATTTATAGAAACTTTCCAGGTAACAGAGAACTCTTTTACTACTTTGGAGATGTGACAGGAGCAACTAGCTACTATTTATTAATAATGCAGCACAAGATTTATCGTCCGATAAATTGATTAGTTTATAGAAGGACATAGAACATATTTATATAATATTTGTTTGAGAGCAAGCAGTGGTCTGTCCTCAAAGATATCAAAAAGGCAAAATAAACAATTACTGTGTCAATGGTTATACTAATATATTTGACAGATATGGTGGAATTTTAACTCCAGAGTTCCCAGCCAGCATGGCAATTTTGGGAGTTGTAGTTGAACTAGATTGGAGAATACTTGGTTTAATGGATTTTTGGATGCTGAATTTAAAATATGTCTTATTTCCACTAGTAGCAGAAACTCCGTGCAAACAAAAACATAAGAGATTCTGAATTACCATTCACATGCCATTGTACTTTTTCCCTTAAACTTGGAAAAATGACTTTCCTTGATTAAAAAGGGAAATATTCTAAAGGGAATAAAATACATAGACTAGTAATTGCAGCTTGCCATCTGCAAGCCTAAGTGTGTTGATGAAAATAGCTGTCTCCCAGTCTAGATCTAAAGAACACTGAGAGAACATTTACAGACTTAACTTTATCATACAAATACGTTAATGAATTCTTGCTGTTTTCAAAAAAACCAGGAAATAAATGTAACATATTTTTATATTTTTAGTAAACATGGTTTTCTATATATGGTATGGTGATAAATTAATTTTAAAGAGTTCCAGAATTTTAAAGAGTTCCAGAACTTCTACAGAAGAAAATGTAACTTTAACTTACATTAACCATTTTTGTAGTATGTTATAGACCACATGTACTTACCTTGAAAAGATTATATAAAATTGAAAAGACAAATATTGTCTTCTGTGATCAATAACAGCATGGACATCATTCATTATCAGAAAGATATCCCACTGGCAACAGAAAGATTATCTCTCCATCTCAGCTCCCTGCAGTACTGAATTGCTCCTTAATTGCCCAGTATAATGAGGGCAAAAATCTAAACTCCCTTCAGCATGATAGTTAGGATATGCAAGATATTTCCCTTTCTCTACAACAAAAATGCCTGCTCAAGCTTCACAGATCCACTGCATTTACGCAGTAACTCACTTGAACACTCTGACAGATTCTTTTCAAAGGTGGAGACTTGCTGTTTGACCCATCTTGAACTAGTTCTTCTCTTCCTAGATGCTTAACCACAATGCATCTTTCCAGAGAGTTATTCCTAAAGTAAAAGAAAGATGAATCCAATGAATCACTTGAAGAAATATCTTGAATGTTCCTGATATTTTAGTTCAGTAAACAAGCTAAATTAAACAAGTAGGATAGTTTATATGGATAATAATAAATAGTAATATTTAAAGAAACAGTATGGTTCTACTAGCAAATACTTGAATCATGGTTAAAGTTGTATCCAGTCCCATATTAAAGGGCAGAATTAGTGAATTTTAATAAAAGGTCTTTGTCCCTTGAATGACCATTCACAGCTTCCAAATTGCCTTTGAGGGCTACTGTATGAAGTCAACCCATAACATGACAAGATCATGATTGACTTATTGTCATTTCAAACTATTACTTTGGGGATACATTTTTACATACACACATATCTATATATTCCCTCACACATGATGTAAAAAATTATGGAGAGGCTAAAAGGTAATTGAAAGGGAAAATAGGCAGCTTATTATAAATGTCAATTCAACTCAGATTCCAAGAAACCCGGAAGAAGCATTCAAATCATTCCAAAAGCCTCTCCCTTAATGAACTCACAATAAATGAGGTTGAAAATTCCTTTAGAAGTTTACAAGTTTCTGCATTTACCCAAGGCTAGCATTAAAACTATCCTACTGAAATTTGTGCAGTTCTTGCTTCCTTGATCTTCTGTCTGGAATGCTAGGGTATTTTTAAAGCTACAAAACATGCTTTTCTATTCATAAGGAAACAAATATATCACAAAATCCCTTCATTAAAAAGAGTCTTTGAACTTACTTACTTAGCTTTACACTTCTGCAAGGCTTCATCAGCTATCTGCTTCAGGTTAATCAGCTTATCACCTCTATAAAAGGCATCTAAAACAACAAGTAAATCATTAAAGTGGTTCATCAGAACAAGCCAGGCCCTTGAAGGTTATCCATCATAAAGGAGGGACAGAATAGTTTAAAGTAAAAGAAGCAGAGAACAATGGATTTAAGGGAAAGGCCAATGCAGCAACAGCAGCAGTTTCTTCAAAATTCAGAGAACTTGAAAGGATCTGGGTTAGAGTTAGATTAGGGAACAATCAGAACAAACTGGATGGCCTTTGTCATACCTTACTTCCTCTTTTCATGACAGAATTAAGAAAATAACAAAGTTGGGAAGGATCTTAGAGGTCTTCTAGTCCAACCCCCTCCTCAAGCAGGAAACACTATGCCATTCCAGACAAGTGGCTGTCCAGTCTCTTCTTAAAAACCTCTTGAATAACTTGAACAACGTGAATAGCTGACTTTAATTTTGTTACAAATTAAAACATAATGTTGCAGGATCCATTCTGAGTGGATCACCAGGACCAGAGGTTTAGTATTCCAAGCTCTTGGACTCATATAGGAGCCCATCCTCAGGCAACTTCTCTCTCTCCAGAATATGTGCACTGGAGTGTTCTATGCATAGTATTTATGTGGTGCCTGGTTGTGTGTGGCTCTTAGTTGTTAATTGGGGTGTTGTGTTGTAGCACAAGGAAACAACAACGACTTAATAGCTAACCATCAACACCTCAATTAACTAAAAGCCATACACAACCAGGCACCACATAAAAGCCACAACAACCAGGCACCACATAAATACTACTGTATAGGGCAGCCCAGTGCACACATTCTGGAAAGAGAGAGAAGTTCCCTGAGGATGGGCTCCAGCATGAGTCCAAAAGCTTGGAAGACTAAACCTCTGGTCCTGGTGACTGACTCAAATTGGATCTTGCAACATTATCCTGGGACAGATATATTTGCCTTCATTCATAAAACATAATGGCTCTACAGTTAATTGAGGGTAGTTCTTACAAGTCTGAAATCAATTTATTTTATTAGGGAAGGATCATCTAATAAAAAGCAATAATTGAGCAATCCATGGCTTTTCAAATGTAAGACCTGCTTTTTTTACTAGAGCATTTTCCTGCTTTATGAAGCTAAGAAAATTGATTAACTTATTTTTAAAAATACTTTGGACATTACACCATAGCAACAAAAGTTATAAACAGTTATAATTCAATTTTACCTGGACACTATGCTATATTGACAATAGATTGATCTAACATATTCCTGTATGTTTTAACCAGGAAATAGATCTTTCCTTTATTTCAAAGATGAAGAGTATAAAGTTATCATTAATTATAAATCCGGTTAGGTTATGCTGATTATATACAAAATACCTACAGGTTATCAAAAAGCAATTTACCTGCAGTTATGAGAAGTGAGCAGTTGGAATCTAGAATCCTCTCACAAAGAGATTCTGCTGAAAAACCTGCAAACTAAAATCATAATCACAAATATAACTACCGAACAGCAATAACCACAACAATGCCAATTTGAACTATTTTGAATAGGATTTCAGACTACATGTAGGAATAATGCAGAAATAAATATTCTTAGCTAATTAGTTAAAAGATGATTTAAAACTGTTTCACAATACAGCAGAACTCCTTAGAAGAAAATCTTTGTTACAATCAGTGAGAAATGCATTGGAGACAATTATAATTACAAATTGTATACACGTTTCACTGAAGTCTAGCTTGATCAAAACCTCTGCCCTTTCCCTAATGTATAAACACGCTGTTGAGCACAGAGCAAATAAACCTGCTGCTATGGACTGATGCTTTGCAATTTGTCAGTATTGTGTTGAATTATTTAATGCAATGTTTTGGGGTTGTTGTTTTTTTTAAAAAGAATCCAGATGGGAGAGGGAGCCTGATAGGCAACAAAGAAGATATTTGGGAGAGACACTGAATCAGAGCAAACCTGATCCCTCACTTCACTGAGTAAGCACTTTGGAATATTTTCCAGACTTTTCTGAAAGCCTAGGAGAATTTACAGCAAAGGTCCTTTACACAACCAAGGTCCTTTACAAATTGACCTTTACACAGGTCAATGTGAAATTATTTTCCTAAAAAGGCTGCTTAAAAGTTTAGGGAGAATTTTTAAAATTTAATTATTTAAGTCTGAGGTCCTCTTTAGAAAACAAAGTGATTAATCAGCATCTGCTTCTTCAAAAAGGGCATAGTAACATACTCACCCTCTCCAGAAAGTAACTCAAAATCACAAGCTATCTTAGTTTAAATTACTACCTATGACATAGTTCATTTCAATTAGGGTTATGGTACAGTACCTGGTCTGCAAAATGCAGACAACCATTAATTGGCAGCAAGGATTTAGAACTTATTGTATTATCTGTTGTTCATTTGGATTTGCATACCACACACAATAGCTCAAATTTCAATTAGTAATAGTAATAAAGTTGGAAGGGATCTTGGAGGTCATCTAGTCTAACCCCCTGCTCAGGCAGAAAACCCTATACCATTTCAGACAAATGGCTGTCCAGTCTCTTCTTAAAAACTTCCAGTATTGTAGCATTCACAGCCTCCGGAGGCAGGTCGTTCCCATAGTAACCCATAACCTTCAAGGATATAATGCAATAAATGTTTTTGTTGAATATATATTCCTACCACAATGGAATGAAGTGCTCCAATTCTGGCACAAGCTAGCATAGCGATCACCAATTCAATTATCATTGGCATGTAGATGGAAACTCTGTCTCCTTTCTTCACGCCTGTAAAAAAATAATAATCTCAGATCAGTCAACTAAAACAATTTTTCCAGTCAGCCATGCAAATCATCATAATACCTGAAAATAAAATGAACTTATTGAGCATTCATTAAAAATGAAATTCTGATGCCTGCTCAAAAATAATATATATATGTATCCATACATGTACATACCCACACATATACATATGCTGTATATACACATATGTATGCATGTGTACACACACATACACACACACACACAATATTAATCACAGTCCATTTTGAATACATAGTAGAAAAAAAGAGCCTTGAGAATTAGCAAGGTTGATATCATAAGGTACAAAGTTATTACAGAATCTAGTTGTTCTGCTTTGGATACACGAAGCCTCCTCCCAGATGATAACAAAGAAAACCAGTCATGGAGAAGATGTGTAGCATCCCTGACAATGCTGTATCAAGCAGTGCTTATATGCCATGTAATATGTCAAACAATGAAACTGAAACTGAAACTAATGCTATAAATATGCCTGCCAAAAAAAATGATGAAAGTTGCAATTGCTGTGAGAATATTGAAAAATGCTGGGATACAGAAGTAGTTGGTATTGTATACCTGAGACATGTTAAAATATGAATATGTTTTGCTTATGAAGTAGCTCTGTGACTTCGTTATAATATGTGAAGATTATATTGAAAGAATTCTGTTATTACTGCCTTATAAAAAGAGAAATGTAGCAACAAGTAATCTAAATGCACAGGAGGGTTTACTTGTTAAGCATGCCTGAGAATGTTGGCAGAATTCTGCCTGAAAGGTGATAATAAGTGAAACTCAGGAAGAGATTGTGGCTTTATACTAAGCAAGGGGTTTATAGATTAGATTTTGCTTTTCAACATGTCACTGAGAAATGAATGAGGCAGTTTATTGTATGTATATTGATTTAAAGAAAGTGCATGATGAGGAAATATTTGAGTTATGGAATGTGTTGTGCAGGTATGGAGTTGAAATGCAGCAGAACCTAGGTATGATGCAGGTAGATTAATGTGGGAATAATATGAATGCTTAGTGAATAATTAAACCTAACCTTAATAATTAAGACAAGGATCATACTGTATTTATGGATAAATGTGTAAGAAATGTGTTTTGAATACAGTCCCGTAGGCACTCAAAGATTTTTTATCAGATGGAGACCTGAGAGAGACTGGAAGGTCCATTTTTCTGCCAGTGGGGTGCTTCAGAAATGGAGCATTCCTTTCTATTTCTGAAGCGCCCCACTGGCAGGCCTTTTCTCAAGCCCTTTCCTGGTGACAACAGAGCCTCCGGAGGGAGCACGCCTCACTCTGTGGCTCTGTTTTTGCCGGGAAAAGCCTTTTCTCAAGCCCGTGCACACGGAGCTTCAGTCACACAGAGCTTCAGTCACACAGAGCTTCAGTCACACGGAGCTTCAAAATGCAGCAAATCCCTTGCATTGATAGATATTGACTCAGAAACAGAACTTGTTAAAGACTGTATGATAAAATGGGCCCAGAATATCCAAGAAGTTATTACAATGGATACTTGGGAAAAGATCTGGGTGAGGAACGTAAAATTCACGCAAGCCCAAAACCTAAGAGAGAACTTTTATAAAATGTTTTATAGATGGCATTTAGATCCTAAAAAGCTTGCAAGTATGTATCCGAATTATCAACCTAAATGTTGGAGATGTGGTGAAGATGCAACGTATTTTCATATATGGTGGACCTGCAAAAAGGTTAAGGCTTTTTGGATAAAAATTTGGTGGAATATGCAGAAGATCTTTAAGCAAAGGATAAAGTTTTGTCCGCAATTGTTTTTGCTGGGCATAATTACAGATGCTACTGTTGTGGACATTAAGTTGATGTTGAATTTAATTACAGCAGCAAGACTATTAATAGGTCAATATTGGAAAAAGGAAGAACTGCCGACTATAGAAGAATGGACTCTAAAGGTTTCTGACCTGGCGGAAATGGCAAAGATTTCGGCTTAATTGAAAGATCATTCGCAAGAACATTATATTATGGAGTGGAAAAAGTGGATTGATTATATTCAGAACAAATATGGGACTAAAAAGTTTCATTTAGCATTTGAATAAGTTTCCTTTTCTTTTTTCTTTTTTTTCTTTTTATATGCAACATTAGTATTGCTTGTAGTCATTTTATATGAGCTAGAGGGCGATAGAGTTAATAGTTTATTGTTTTTAGCATATGGATGTTTATGATTGTTCTTTGTTTTTATACCTTGTACTTAGCTCTGGGAAGTGGGGGGGAGGGGGAATGGGGGGAGGGATAGGGTTAGGTAGGGGTGGGGGGAGGGGGGGATTGTTAAAGATAAAATGTACTGTAAAACTTTTCAATAAAAAAAATGCAGCAAATCCCTGTGTTTCGAATAGCCCCATAGGTGCTCAAACACTTTTTATCCAAATGGAGACCTGAGTCACACGCAGTTTCAAGCAGTCACACGGAGCGTTCCTTTCCGTTTCTTTTTTTTTAATAATATTTTATTAATTTTCCAATTTTATATTTGAGTATTTAAAAAGCAATGTGGTGACTGGGTTAATCAATAACAAAGTCTTAGTGGAAATCTCAGGTTACAACATCAGATATTTCTTCTCTTTTCCCCTTAACATTTACTGTCTCATATTCAAGTTAGTACATTTCTAATTATATCAACTCAATAAAAACATCATTATTACATTTATCAATAATTTTATTGCTTATACATATCTTAATTACATTCAATTTTCATAAACAATCCATATCCTGTTATTAATTTTTACTCAATTTTTAGTTTCTCATCAATATTCCAATATAACCTTTGATATTTATGATTTTCAGAGTTTGGGTAACCAAAATTTTCCTTATCTCACTTCATAACAAACTATAATATCCAAAATGCACATTTTATCTATTTGAATGTAATCTTGTTCTATTTTCTAAAAGTTATTTATTTCCCACCATATTAAATCATCTACTTAATAATACAATATCCCCTTTAATAAATCAAAACCATTATATATATTTATTAATCAATAAATCAAACATATTCATAATTTTCTTTTCCCTTTTAGGTCTAATTTTTAAATATTAAACAAATAAAATCCTTATTTTCAACTAATTTGCAAATAATTTAAAGCTAATAACCAAAATTTCCCTTATCTCAACATCTCCCTTTAACCCTCTGACTGACAATATAAAATCCCCTCTAATGAGTCAAAACCCGTTTTTTCAACCTTATTCTAGCTTTCTTCCTTTGCCAACTAGGCTTCCATATCAGCGCTTTTAGGTCATCAAATAGATCTCCCTCTATTCTTACATATATTATTTGAATTAAAGGACTGCCAGTTTTCTGGAAGGACTTGCCCATTTGTGTTCATTAAATTGTCTCCCTGTTATTCCAGTCCCCCATGTTTGCTCTGATATATTTGTCTTCAATTCAATCTGTTGTTCTTTCTTAAATGTCTTCTGATTTATATAGAAAGTCATTGCCATTTTCAATGTTGTCACTTCCTTTTTTGGATTTTCCATCAGCTGTATTTGTTGGTTAATTGAGTTCTCTGTCTTAATATTTGATTGTTCCGCTTCTTCTGTTATCTTCTGCATTGTTGGTTCTTTGGTTGGTTGTAGTCAAAATTTGGCTTTGTGCATCTAAGCTGGCGTCTTGATAGTTTATTATAGGTTTTATTTTATCACAAGCTAAAAGAATGGTTTCATGTATTGCTTTCAACATGGAAAGATTCTTTTCCTGGTCTTCATCCATCTCTTTCACGTATTTGTAAATGGTCTTTCTAGTAAAAGTTGTTTGTTAAACAAAAGTCAGTAAAGGTTTACATTCACAGTTCAAGTAGGCCAATTTTGTTGCCCAGCTGTTCTCTTACAGCTAAGTCTCTCACAGATGGTACCAAGGTCAGGAAGGTCTTATCTAAAGTCTGGGCTTCGAGACAAGTTTCTTTTTATTAGGAAACAACAAATCGCAATACCAAGCCTCATCACAAGATGCCACTGATGCCATTTAAAGTTTTTTAAGTCCAAAATTTTTCTAATTCTTTTTCCAATTGTATTTCTTTTTTGTAGATAAAAACAAAAGTCTCCAATAGAAATAGGAAAATTTTTGGTCCCCAAAAACATATAAATCCAATTAGATTAAAATTGTTCTTTTTTAATGCTTTGATTCCCCTAAGTCAGGGGTAGGCAACCTTGGCTCAAGGCCGGCTCAGGAATTCTGGGAGTTGAAATCCACGAGTCATAAAAGAGCCAAGGTTGCTTACCTCTGCCCTGGGTAGTGAGACGCCGCTATTTTTAGAGGGTGGGATAGAAATTCCCTTCCCTTTCTCCTCACAGGGGGAAGATACTTCAAAGCTTTTACAGGAAAAGAAGGTAATTAGGGTAAAGAGAAGATCAGATCTCACCCAGTTTCATCCGCATTGCTTTCAAAGTGCTTGATAGTAGATTTGATTTCAAATCTTGTAGGGGTGCAGCCTAATGACGAGTCTGCAGCCTAATGACAAGCAATATTGCTATGGCAGATCTTTTCTCCGCCAGTTTGGAGGGCTGCCCCGGATCGAGCGGAAGGGCTGCTGCCCTCCTGTGATCAAGCAGGGGACCCCTCCTTGCTTGTCACCCCTACAGGGCGACTTTAGACCCATTCCAGGGTCCCCCAGCGAAGGAAAATCGGACGTGGAAGATGGAGCTCGCCTTCCAAGCGTCCACAGTAGCCACACTGGCAAACCAGAAGTCCGTTCCTTTCCATTTCTGAAGCGCCCCACTGGCAAGCACATGGACCTTCCAATCTCAGCTCTGCATTTGGATAAAAAGTGTGAGTTTCTCCACTCTGTCGGAGTGGAAAGAAGCGGAAGCGCAGAGCAGGATGGCTCTCAATAAGGCCGGTGCACGTGAGTTGAGCAGCGCACCCACATCTTCTTGAGAGGAATCCTTGCTTTCTTCCTTTGATGGAGCAGAGAAACTGATGCTGCTACTGCCACTTGAGTGAGGAGGAGAACAAGGGGAAGAGCAGTTAGGATTTGTGCCAACAGCCAGTCAGGCAAGAAGTAAGTTGGACAGGGTAGGTGGCTGGCTGGGGAGGGAAGGAGAGATTGTGGCAAGCAGCTTGGATGCAGGTGCAAGGGGACTCGTCCCATGATGCCTCCTCACTCAGTTGAAGACTTTGTTCCTGCCTTCAAACCAAGGCTGGCGCACGTAAGCGAGCAGCACACCTGGGACACAGACGGCACTGGTTCCTGCACGCGGCCAACTCCAATTCCACGCTTTGCCCCATAGCCATGCAAATGAAGCAAATACTCCCCCCCTCAGAATGGAAGCTTCTGGGGGCCACGATCTATTTTGCAGCAAATTTGTGTTTGAACTCACACGATATTACAGCACCCAGGAGCTTCCACTGTTGGCGTGAAAAGCATTTCCAAGCTGTCTCTCCTCTCCCTCAAAGAGAAAGAAACCACAGCAAAGATGAGACAGATTTTGCAAGGTGAGTCCGGTGCAGCAGGAATATAGGGAGAAGCAGTTGTGGAGAATGGGGGGGGGGGGATAGGGTGAATGTTGCAGAGCTTCTGCGATCATTCTTAAGGGCGAACAACTGCCATGGTGCTGCAATATTGTTAATTTGGGATTTGCTTATAAACACTAGGGGCCACTGGTTGCGTAACTTCGAACAAATGTTAAGTGAATGCTCATAACTCAGGGATTACCTGTAATCACCTGCATTTTAAAGAATAATTGGGCTACAAACATCTTCATATATTCACTAGCTCTGTGCCAGATATCAAGCAGATAACAGGTGACAGTAATAATTTCAAACACAGTTACTGGCTTCATGCATACTGCCTTACTCATCAGTATATTTCTATTCTATTACTATTGTGTGATTGGTTAGGAATGTACTGCTTGAGAAATTTTAGTCTTCATTTCAGGTGGAAAGTTATCAACATGTATTTAGCATATCTCAGAACGGGAAGAGACTCTGATTTATTAAATGTGTACAAAAATACAAAATACTGCTGTCAAAATTACATTCCTGGTTCTTAAATGTTTTAGTTTAGTTTAGTTTAGTTTATTTGATTTATATACCGCCCTTCTCCTTGGTAGGACTCAGGGCGGTTCACAGGGCATATATAAAAAACAAAAAACACTATACAAAAATTAAAAAAGAATTAAACCCTTGCCCAATAAAACAGTAATACAGATTAAAAACAATTAAAAAACCCATAATCCCCATCAGGCCAGACCAGCTAATTCGAACAGATGGGTCTTCAGGCCCCGACGGAAAGTTCGAAGGTCTGGTGCCATCCGGAGCTCCACCGGCAATTGATTCCATAAAGCCGGGGCCCCCACAGAGAAGGCCCTCCCCCTGGGGGCCACCAGTCGACACTCCCTGGCTGGCGGCACCCTGAGGAGGCCCTCTCTGTGGGAACGCACAGGGCGGAGGGGAGTCGATGCCGGCAGCAGGTGGTCCCTGAGGTAACCCGGACCCATGCCATGTAGGGCCTTAAAGATCGTAACCAACACCTTGAACCTCACCCGAAAGACAACTGGTAACCAATGCAGCTCGCGGAGCAAAGGTGTAACATGGGAGTACCGGGAAACTCCCAAGACAACTCTCGCGGCCGCATTCTGTACCAGTTGGAGCCTCCGAGTGGTCTTCAAGGGAAGCCCCATGTAGAGAGCATTACAGTAGTCAAGGCGAGAGGTCACGAGCGCATGAGTGACTGTACACAGGGCATCCCGGTTTAGATAGGGCCGCAACTGGCGCACCAGGCGAACCTGGGCGAAAGCCCCCCTAGTCACGGCCACTATATGCTCTTCCAAAGTAAGCCGCGAATCTAGAAGGACTCCCAAGTTGCGAGCCCTATCCACGGGGGGTAAGAGCTCACCCCCCATAGAAAGAGATGGAACATTTGGAATGTCCCGGGATGCCGGAATGCACAGCCACTCAGTCTTGTCAGGGTTGAGCTGAAGTCTGTTCCTCCCCATCCAGACCCGAACCGCCTCCAGGCAACGGGACATCACGGCGAGGGCATCACTGGGGTGGTTTGGGGTCGAAAAGAAAAGTTGGGTATCATCGGCATACTGATGATACCCAACTCCAAAACCACGAATGATCTCACCCAGCGGTTTCATATAGATGTTGAACAGGAGAGGCGAGAGAACCGACCCCTGAGGAACTCCACAAACGAGAGACCTAGGGGCCGATCTCTGCCCCCCTGCCAACACCGACTCCGAGCGTCCCAGGAGATAGGAGGAGAACCACTGAAAAACTGTGCCTCCCACTCCCAATCCCCTGAGACGCCGCAGCAAGATACCATGGTCGATGGTATCGAAAGCCGCTGAGAGGTCTAATAGGACTAGGATAGAGGAATGTCCCCTATCCCGCGCCCTCCAGAGATCATTCACCAGAGCGACCAATGCCGTCTCCGTGCTGTACCCGGGCCTGAAACCCGATTGGTAGGGGTCCAGATAATCCGCTTCATCCAGGACCAGAGGGAGCTGATGCGCCACCACACTCTCAACAACCTTCGCAAGAAAGCGAAGGTTGGAGACTGGACGAAAGTTGTTCAAAACGGCTGGGTCCAGGGCAGGCTTCTTGAGGAGAGGTCTCACCACCGCCTCCTTCAAGACGGCGGGGAAATAACCCTCACTCAAAGAAGCAGATATAACCGCCTGGAACCAGCCTCGTGTCCTCTCCCTAGCTGCATAAACCAGCCAGGAAGGGCACGGGTCCAACAAACATGTGGAGGAGCTCAGCCTCCCCATAATCCTGTCCACTTCATCAGGGGTCACAGAATCAAACTCTTCCCAGATAACATTGACAAGACCGCCCGTGTCCTGATCGCCTGACTCTGCCCAGCTGGAGTCCAAACCGGTCCGAATCCGAGCGATTTTATCCGACAGATGATGACTAAATTCCTCGGCACGACCTTGCAAGGGATCCTCTCTCACCTCCTGATTGAGAAGTGAGCGAGTCACCCTAAACAAGGCGGCCGGGCGATTATCTGCGGACGCGATGAGGGTGGAGAAGTAATTACACCTCGCCACCCTCATCGCTGCGAGATAAGACCTAATATAGGTTCTTAACCGCAATCGGTCGGGTTCGGATCGGCTAGACCTCCAGCAGCTCTCTAGGCCCCGTTTCCGGCGCTTCATCTCCCGGAGCTCCGCGGAAAACCATGGAGCTCGCTGGGATCTGCGCCGGGTCAGGGGCCGCAAGGGTACAACCCGGTCAAGTGCCTCAGTGGCTGCCCTTCCCCAGGCTTCCACTAAGGCCTCAGCCGAGCTGTGAGCAGTGGAGGCAGGTGGGGACCCCAGCGCCGCTTGGAATCTGTCAGGATCCATTAAGCGTCTGGGGCGGTACCATCTAATTGGCTCCGTACCCCCACGGCGGGGGGTGGCAAAGCGGAAGACCAGCCGCAGGAGATGATGATCGGTCCATGACAGGGGCATAATAAATGGAGAGCCCCCACCTAGATCATCCAACCACCGTCTAGATAAAAAAATCAGGTCAAGGGTGTGGCCTCCCTCATGAGTTGGCTCTGAAATTACCTGCGTCAGGTCCATGGCCGCCATGGAAGCCATGAACTCCCGAGCTAGCTCAGATGAACCTCCCAGGGATGGTAGATTGAAGTCTCCCAGAACTATAAGTTTGGGAAACTCAACCACCAAACCCGAGAGGATATCGAGCAGCTCGGGCAGGGCTGCCGCTGTGAGACTAGGCGAAATGTACACCAGCAGCAAGCCCAACTGCGCCCCAGGACCAAATCTCATGAAGAGAGACTCACACCCGACTATCTGAGAAACGGTGGCCTCCCGCGGACATAAGGTCTCCCTAATGGTAACCGCCACTCCCCCACCCCTACCTTGAGCTCGTGGCCGGTGTAGCACCCGGAAACCTGGTGGGCAGAGGTCAACCAGAGGGACCCCACCCTCTGGGCCCAACCAAGTCTCCGTGATGCAAGCCAGGTCCGCATGCTCACCCTCAACTAGATCCCTAACGAGGGGAGCTTTATTAACCACGGACCTGGCATTCAGGTACACCAGCCGGAGCTCAGGAGGCTGCACATCCCCGCTCCCGGGACCTCGGGGAAGAACCAGAGGGTCGGAGCGCCTCACCGCTTGAAGACAGCGGAGACGGCCCTCCCGGTAACGATATGGCCCCCTGTCTATCCGCCTGCTGCCTTTCCCCGTCGTGGGAATTGGTAGTCCCACGACCCGCTCAAGAGCCCCAGATGTACCCACAACCCGCTCTCCACGAGCGCCGTCAGACCCAGGCCTGGCCTGCAACAAAGTTGTTTGGCTACCCCCCACCGCCAAACAACCACTACCCCCCACCCCCCTCCCCAACCCCCTAAAAAATTTAGCTAAAAAATTAACCAGGGGCCTCTTATTAGGTTTATATCGCAAGCCCCTGGCCTTTCCCGGCCATCCCTCAGGGTCCCAACAATTGGGCCCCTCATCGAGATTAGGGAAAGAAAAGAAGGCGGGACGCACCCAGGAGAGGGGGGCACCCCTGAGGGCGAGCAAGTCCGTGTCGGAATATTGATGCATCCAGTCAGCGAGTCCAGAGAGGGCAGTCCAATGATTGAAACCAACAGGAGGATCAAAGGAAAGGAGTGGGACATTTGGGCCATCCACCAACCACTGCCACTTGATTGGATGCTCCCAGGGGCACACCACAGCCCGTCCTCTCACAACGGGACGCGAGTCTGCCTCCGGGGATGGTCCAAAATGCCCACCCTGGGTGGGGCAGCACCCACAGAGCTCCCACCTCTATGGGGCTGCCGATGAAAAACAGGCCACTCTCCCACTGTGGCCTGTACCCAGGTCCGTCCCAGTCCAAAGGGGGAAAGAAAGAGGCAAATGAAAAGTTAATAAATAAGATAATAAATAAGTTAATAAATAAGTTGGCAGTCCATTGTATCGCCATCGTTGTCATAAATGTCGTTGCTGCTGCCATTATCTCAAGCAGCCTAAACCAACGAATCGCTGTCGCCATGGTCGTCCTCTCCACCGCCCAAAGCAGCCCGAGGACGCCGCCGCCATCGCCAATTCCATCGTCAGCAATAACTCAGGACCCGCACAAGGGCAGCCCCATCAGTAGAATAACAAGCAGCTGTCTTCTCCGCCGCCAAACGGCCCGAAGACGCCGCAGCTGCCAACAAGACGGCACAAGCAGGTCCAACAGAAAATGTCTCCACCGCCGCCGCCGCCATTACCGCTGCTACTGCTGCCGCCGCCGCCAGAATAATCTGCAAGCTTCTCATCCAGGCTCTCCTCCCCTCTCACGGAAGCGCCGATCAGCTGGGCTCTGAAGACGCCGCGAGCTCCAGGGACGCCGAGAACGCCGCCGAAAACGGCCGAAAGTCGTCCGAAGCAGCAGCGCCGACCCGACAGCCCAGGCAGCCCAGGACGGATGAGAACAGATGAAAACGCCCCGCTGCCGACCGCAGCCTCCTAAGAGAGGTCCGGAGACACCAGGGCAGCAGGGACCGGCTAGCCGCAAAAGCCGAAAAAGCCGAACCCAGCAACGCCGCGGGAGACAAACAGGCGAGGGAAAAGCGACGCGCAGATAGAACAGGCAACAGCCGAACTGCCTCCTCATTTGCCTCATAATTCATTTCGCAATCCACATCCCCTACTCAGCGGGCCCAAAAGACCCCCTGAGGGACTCCAAAAGGACGCCCCCATAACCGGAGCTCACGGAGCTCAGCCAGACACGTCCGCCATCTTCAAAAGCCGGAAGATTAAACAAATGGTTGTAAAGCTAAATACCAGGAATGGAGAGTCTCAACAAATACAGGAAATTGTTCACTGTTCATAAATTTATTAAGAGCATACAGGGAACCACCTGATCTCAGGAGTGGAACTTTCTGTAAATATCAATAGGCCTGCTAAAACCTTATTGTCTTTAAATAATGACTGAATAAAACTAAACTAAAATATGCATATGGAATAGGGTATGCTTAGCCATCTTCATTTTAAAAAGTGTATCCTTTCCTTTCAATCTATGTATCTCGCAAAGATGTAAAAATCTTATCTGACTGAATTCAAAAAGAAGTTTTAATCCTATTTCAAATGTGGACTAAAAGAAATTGAGACAATGTGGCGAAGTTGAAGTTAATGCTAAACTTTCTGTAGCTTAACAATATACCAGAAGCGGAGCCCAAATCTGACTACTAAAGAGCTACTGATGGTTATAAAAATTATAGTCTTAATTATGGCTGTAAAACCATTAAAATAAGGCTAATCATCATAATAAAAATTAAGATATGGATTGTTAGCATAGGAAAATTACACTATATCCACAAAATCACCCTCTAAAGTTTAAGTTAAATACAATTCAAATTCAGATGATCACCAGTTGTGGATGGGAAGAATTAGAAGATAATATTTAATGGTCAGACAACATAGACAACTGTGGGACATAACTTCCTTTGGTCTATTCTCATATGATCAGGAACCTGGTGGCATAGCTTCTGATCTTTCTTCCCAGGTAATATGCTAATTTCAAGTGCACAACAAGGTCACACTTAAAAATTTCATTGTGGATGAGAGAACTGACCTAACATGTAGAATAATGGAGTTGCAATGAATCTCAGGAGACATCTAATCTAATCCCCTGCTGAATGTTTAGACCATGGTAGACGAACTGGATGACGCAGAATTTACCCTAATCTGTCCCAAATGGAGCCAGCTTTTTCACTGCAATATTAACCCAACTTCTCTCCAAACTAGAGCAGAGTATAAGGTTTTTTACTGATGTTAAATTAATAAAACAGATGAAAATGCTGTTTGATATATCACCCACACTGCTATCCTGGAGTTCTCAATCAAACACTGAGATGGCCTCTGAATGGTAATGTAAAACTCCCAAACTATGATCTTGGTACTTCAACATTGAGACTGATGCCACTCTAGTAAGGAATTTCATAGCCTCCATAACAACAGTTGTTCTCTCTTCAATTACAGATAACAACTTAGGCCACAGGATACTTTCGATTTAATTTTTGCTTTGCAACATGAGAATGATGACAGCCTAGATACTGGGATCACTTTGCTCTACTGGTCAAACTATCACTTGGTGAACTTTTATCATTATCCCTCTCTGGAACATGTGAAGGACCTAAAAAAAAATTCTCTCCTGAAACATATAGAATATAATGAGCTCTTCAAATGAGCTAGAAAAATGCACTAGATTGGATCACCATTGATCCAATCAAAACTCCCCTATGGAAAGAAGCTAAAAAGACCACTGGCATGATTATACCTAAATCTCCTAATCACCATTGTGCAATCAGACTTTCTTTCTGGCTTTATGGAGAGTTCTGGATGATGAAACCTGTCCTGAGATTAATAGAGTACAAATGGTGTAAGGTCCACCACATGCTGACACAATACACATTAGTTCACAAACTGCTGACTCAGGAGCAAAAGTTATAAAGGTGATCTGCTATTTTGTAGTGTCCACTGTATCTGCAAGTAGCACAGTTTTTAAGACAGTTAAGAACTTACAATAGTACCATCTGCTCTGGAAAATTTTACCATAAAACCCTTGGAGACCTGCTGTGACAAATTTGTGAGGTATTTTGAGGATACAATTCAAGGGGTAATTCTCAGTTTTCCAGGCCTGAAAATGTGGGTTCAAGGTACCCAAGAGATTGTCTTCACTTCTTCATTCATTAAAATTATCAGGAAAGGATTAGATTTTTGTGCCAAAGCTGTCCTCATGCATGTTTTTTACAGGCAATAATTTTCTGTGATGGTACCTGTACTCTGAAATCTTCCTAACCCACCAAAACCAGAGAGGTGTCTATATCTTTGGTTGCGCTGAAAATTTATCATTTCTCTCAAGTCATCCCCGTAAGAACATTGGATTAATGGACTTGAATTGTTTTTCTTCCCCCTGATGCTTTTTTAATGATATTGCTTTAACTTATTTTTACATTTTAACTGTTTTCTGATTTATGCAAAACATAAATATAAATAAAATCATGATAGCTGTTTAAAGGTTGTGTCCTCTCCACATAGCTTTGGAGGAAAACCATCAGTTCATAGTTGGGGACAGCAAGTGACTACTACTCTACTCCTATAGCATTACAAACCTTGCTCCCGAAGAACATTGGCAAACTGGCAGACTTTGCTCAGCAATTCACTGTATGTAATTTTCATGGCATCTCCTGGTTCATTTCCTTCCCTTTAAGAAAAGAAAAAAGATGTATGAATACAAAAAAATGTATAACAAATTTAAACTTTACATTTTTTACTATAACCCAAAACTAATAAAATATGCTGGTTTTCTTTCTATGGATACAGTGAATAGTTTATGCCACCTTGGAAAAATTGCAGCTTTGAAATATAGTTGAAAAGTACACAACACAAATCCTATCTATAGAAGAAGACCACAAAATAACAGACAATTATGGAACCATACATTCCAATTTCAGAAGTATACATTTGCATTGACATAGTAAGATCTGCTACTACTTTTGACCGGTTGCAATTTATCAAAATATTAGTTCTCTGATTTCAAATGGCAAGTTCCCAAGTATGAAAAGTTAAGTAGGAAATGTCTTTTTTCCGCCTTTCTTTTCATGTTCCAAATTTGTGCAAAGAATATGTTGGTACTGATGACCTATATATACTTGGATAAAGAACTAGGAATCTTTTAACATTACACCAGTTTGAATGTGAATAAAAGCAATCCTATACATATTTACCTGGAATTCTATGTAAACCAAAGAGGTAACTTCCAAATAGACATGCACAGAATTGCAAGCACATTTCTTAAGGAAAGAAATCCTATAAGAACGTGTGAAAAGATTGATTTGCTATTTTGTATACAGGTATCTGTCCCTAATTTGGGAATAGGAATCTGGCACCTTGAATCATATGGAAAAGGCATAATTCTATCCTACATAGTAGCAGATGTTGGCTTAGCCTTCCAAATAATTTTTGATGCTCTTCTCTGGAAAATTAGCATTGTTTTCTAAATGAATGGCAGAAAATATTTATCAGCCAAGCACAATTCCTTTGTTCTGGACTGCCCACATACAAGTGACAAATAGTACGAACCTTTTGTGATTTTTATAAATCTATATGAAAGATAGCATTTAGCTTTCTACCCATGCTCAGTCTAAATATCAAGAGCTCCTAAAATAACAAATATAGCCATAGTTACTTGAGCAAGGATACAGAGTCTTATGAAGTGCTGAAAAGAGTGATCAGCAATCAGCACTCTGTTGGCTTTTTTGGCAGCTGCAGCACACTGCTGGCTCATATTTAATTGTCCACTAGGACTCTGAGATCCCTCTCACAGCTACTACTATTGAGCAACTATACTGTACCTGTGCATTTGGTTTTTCTTCCCTAAATGTAGAACCTTACTTTTTTCACCATTGGATTTCATTTTGTTAGATAGCACCCTATGGTTCAAATCTATGAAGATACGTCTGTATCTTAACCCTATCTTCTGGAGTGTTGGCTATTCCTGCCAGCACATATGCATGTGTAGAAACTCACACCATTGCCCTAATTACAAAAGATAAGAAGCTGATACAATAGCAACATATGTTCCATGTTTCAGTGCTTAAATCCATTTCTACAAATGTCTCTCCACAAATACTTAAAAATTGACACAAATTCCAACCTAATTGAGCACTTGCTCAAAATGATCATCCACAGTATTTTTTCCTCAAGAGATTTATGCCTGTAATACATTTTAAAACAGGGGTGTCAAACTCAATTTCACTGAGGGCTGCATCAGCATTGCGGTTGCCCTCAGGGGGCCGGGTGGGTGTGGCCTGGGTGGGCGTGGCCTACTGGGTGGGCGTGGCTAGAGTGTGTATGGCTTACTGGGTGGACGTGGCCAGCTCTACATCCTTCGCATCAAGGGTGCCTATGGGGGCCCGGGCAGGAGTGGGACAGATCTGAGGGTCTCTGGCAGAAGGAGGGACTCTGGGCCAGGGCCAAGGCAGTGGGGGCCGTTCCCTCACTGTTTCCAGGATGGCTTTGCGGGCCGCATGAAACCACTTCGCGGGCCGGATCCGGCCCCCGGGCCTTGTGTTTGACATGTCTGTTTTAAAAGTTTACCTTCATTTTAAAACATTAAAATCATTTTACATAATGTGGACAGTGTAGACTGTAATTGAAAAAGGTATTCATTCTTTGTTTTACTGTTTTGTATTTTATTTTCTATGATAAAACAATAAATTTAAATTTTAAAAAAGTATCCATTCTTTCTTGCCTACAGATAAAGACTTGGCACATGATATAAATTATCAAGGATACTGAAGGGCATGTTAAAGTTACAATTATATAAACTTAGCATAAATTAAAGCCATAGTCTTTCAAACACGGAACTCACAAAATAAATCTGAACAAGAAAAAATAAAACTCTTGAATAAAGCCAAAATCTAATTGATGCATTTTTTATTTAAACAGAATCATTGATTTAATTTTATAAGGTGACCAGAGCTAGTCAACTTGTAAATGTAAAATTAGGTTAACTAGCTTTTATTAGAAGCCAATAACCTTTCATTTGTTGTGAAAGATGATGGCACAATAATCAGAACATGATATGGCAAATCTGACTCTTTACCACACAGTAATTGGAGGTTACTACATTTTCTAATGGCAAAATGGACAAAGGATAATGATCACATTTTGAAAGCCTGAAGATCCCTAATAACAGCTACAAAGGCAATTGAAATATTTCAAAATGGTTTGGCCTTAACATGATCTCCGACCTACACAGTACAATATTAGCAAGTTCATGTCCATTTATTTACTTAAAGCTAAGGTAACAGATAGTAAAACACAAGACAAGCTCAGCACTGAAGAGAAACCATGAAAAATTGATCCCACTATTCTTTTACGATAGCCAAAGTAATTGGAAGACCAAAAAAGAAAAGAAAAAGAAAAGAAAAGCAGTTCTGGTACTAGCAGCCAGTGCAAGTTCACTTAAGAAAGAAGCAATTATTCCTTTCACCAATATATTCTCTGTAAACTTTCTTTCCCACAAAACTATATTAACAAGATATTTTAGATATCACAACATAGTATCTATATATAGAGAGGAAGAGATTGCTTATAAATATAATAGGATGGGTTTACAAAAATATGCATTCTTTCTGATGTTTAGATCTATAAATACAAAATTACATTAATCAACCATTCAGAGTCCACTATAGTTGGGTGGTTAATAAATTTAAATAATAATCTGTAATTCTGGACATGATTAAATGTGAATGGCAATATCTTTGCTTTAAAAAAGTTACATCAATAATGTTAGAGATGTTGAAAGGGCATTTGACTCACAAAATCTTTTGCAAGAAGTTTTCAACATATCCCATGAACAAGTATGGTTACTTTGTGTACTTCTTTCCATTATGTACTCTTTGGAACTGCAATCAGGTATTCTCAGAACAAGAACTTCTACACCTGTTCTCATTTATTCACAACTGTTACAAAGTAAAAGCTGAATTGCAAAAACTAATGTTCAAGGCAGTGTATTATGTGTGCATTACACAATAATCACCAGGACTATGTAGAATTCAAAAGTGAGTTGACTCATTAAATTTAATGTGATTGTTAAAGCAGCTGAGTATTTTTCTCAGTCTTATGCCAAACTCTGAAAAAAAAAGTCAGGCTGCTTTAATAAACAACACAGAGGTGCTACATTTACCTCACGTCCAAAGCTCTTCTTCCAGATCATTTTGAAGCATCCATATGCTCTTAGTAAATAGTCCTGGAAAAAGAGTTTCAAAAATTTCTGTAAAGATCTCCATGTCCCTCACCTTAAAAACTGCATATTTTCTTCAAGGCAAAGTCAATGTTACTTTTAATTAGATAGGATCATATTGTAGATTTTTACTAAAAGCAAATACAAAATCTGCAGGCTTATATAGACTCCACCTTTCAAATGAAAAGGTTTAATTGAATTTAATAACAATGGAAAGAGAAGGCAAAGAAGGAAATAGAAAAACAAAGACCCAAGAAAAACCAGTTTTAATTGAACAAGCAAATAAAGAAGAAATTGTTTGGCTTTAGGCTTTAGTGTCAGCCCAATTCCTACAATTGCTTTCATTTTTATCTGCAAGCTAAAATTAAATATTGAAAATTCATGCAGGTTCTTGAGATTATTATCTCACGATACTGTTATATAAGGACCATTACATTAAATCTGTAGCACCTCCACGAGATATTTGGGTTAGACTCACATCAGCACATTTGCAAGCATCTGCTGGTGTTCAAACAGCTCTACAACAGGTCATTGAAGGTTTACTTGTTGTTCTGAGAGCCCAATGATGGGGCAACACCTAGCCAACTTTGGCTGCACCTTAGAAACTAGACAGGATTGAATGTGGTCAGTAATAATAAACCTGGTTCAACACTGCAATAAGACTGCACAGACAGACTACAAATAGCAGCATGACAAATAGCAACAATGGTGCATTATAAGATCTGCAAGAAATACAATTTGTTTGCAAGCAAGAACTGATGGGACCAGAAAATAAAGTCATAGAAAATGAAGAAACCAAAGTACTCTGGAACGTTAGAATTCAGAGAGACAAGCAACTGCCACATAACACCCCAGACTTAACAATTGTCAATAAGAAAAACAAAAAAGTGTGAATAGTGGAGGTGGCAATACCTAGAAACAGCAGAACAGAAGAGAAAGAACTGGAGGAAACCACAAAATGCAACGGGAGCATCAACTGAACATCAGCAGCATTGACAAATTCACCATCAGTCAATTGCAAAAGGCAGCTTTATTCAGAACAGCTTACATCCTGCAACGATACCTCTAACACCATCAAACCATCTGCCTATCCCAGGTCTGTGGTTAGGACTCGATAGGTGGATAAAAATACCAAATCCATTTTGAACATCTAGTTGACATCAATCATAATGTTTAGAATAAAAATATTTTTTAAAAAGGAAAAAAATACAAAACCCCCCAAAATAATATAAAATAAAAGAACACAGAGAACACAGCACTATATAGCCACATCTTCAGGGCCTTTCAAAATACCAGTAGGGCGGGAAGTGTTCGAATCTCAGGGAGAGTCTCATTCCAGGGAGCGGGTGCTACTACAGAGAAGGCATTTTTCCAGGGTCCTGACAGATGGCATTGTTTAATTGATGGTATCTGCAGCACTTGGACAGGATTAGTATTTGGATAAGAGACCATCAAGAAATCCTAAATTCTCAGCTAGGCTGGAAAGCTGATAAAACATCTCAAAAGAAGGAAATGACATGTGGATATTCCATGAAGTTATCAAAAATCAAACTTGAAGCAGATTTTACTTTTATTTAGGAAACCTATTTTCTCATTGGCAGAAATTCTCACCTTCCTCAAGAGTTAAAAACATATTGTAAATGCCTACAAGCTGCTGACCATTTTTTCCTTCAGTACAGAGCTCCACTAAAAATACTAAGTATGAAATTCTTCAAGTCTTGGCTTCAGAACAAGGTCAGAAATCATATAATGGTACCAATTTTCTGATGGTATATAGAAAACTATTTTGCTCAGTGTTAAACTAAGATTCAGAACCCAATTCAATTTCCATAATGAAGAAATGGAATATTAATAAATAAATATGCTTTCAGTTTCCAAAGTTACATGCTTCCTCAGAATGAACCCAATAATATTTAGTAAAAATTTAATTCGGTTTAAAAGGCAATTTACAA
Organism: Vipera ursinii; assembly: GCF_947247035.1. Lineage (NCBI taxonomy): Eukaryota > Metazoa > Chordata > Lepidosauria > Squamata > Viperidae > Vipera > Vipera ursinii. Next base: position 32,485,408 of record NC_139516.1, read on the forward strand.
TGTGTCTTTAAAGTCCTCCCCTGTCACAGAAGAAAGACCTGTTTTGGATCTCCAGGTAGCTATAAACTTTATTGCTGTTAAATCTGCAAGTCATTAGAAGGCTATTTCAATATGTCCACCTGGTATATGGACTCTCCCATATAGACGTATTAAGCAAATTTATCAACACACCAATTTACCTAAATTTATTACCTAAATAATGTTCATATACTTACTTCTTAAAGTCATCTAGTGTTGTAAGCACACGACTATTGAATCTAGAATTGTTTAATTTGAACAGACTGGAAACGCATGTTGTAAATTCCATTTCTCTATAATTCCACATCAATCAGAAAGCACCACAACACTGCCAGTTCCAATATACATTGCTGACAAAAATGTTTTGTAGCAAATGTAAAAATCTACAGGTAGTCTTCCAATTATGACCACAATTTAGCCCAACATTTCCATTGCTAAATAAGACAGTTTTGTCTGATTTTACGACCTTTCTTGTCACAATTGTTAAGTGAATCACTGCAGTTATTAATAATATATGGTTATTAAGTGAGTCTGGCTTCCCCATTGACTTTGTTTGTCAGAAAGTCACAAAAGGTGATCATATGATATTGCAACTGTCATAAATACATGCCAGGTGCCAAGTGTCTGAATTTTGATTACATAACCATGGGGCTACTGAAATGGTCATACGTGTGAAAAATGGTTGTAAGTCCCTCTTTTCAGCACCTGTGTAACTTTGGTCACTGAACAAATGGTTGTAAGTCAAGGACTATGTGTATGTGGTTGGCTCATGTTATTGAAAATTCAAGGCAACCTATTTCCTGTTTTTTAAAGCTCTCTTATATGACTGCCCATTCCCACATGAACTGTCCATTTCTGCATTCATTATTATAATAACCAGAACTCATCAATTAACAATTGGTAGTCTGACTGTAGATTTGGAGGTATGTTTTGGTGAAAACTGGAAGCATGTTGGTATGCATGGCAATAGGTGAGTTTCCTGTATAATGTGAGGTTTGCATTTCAACTGCGTAGTTGTAGAGTAACATTAAGAAAATAGATTTGTTCTGTATATAGGTCTAGGGCTGAGGTCAATGGTAGATGGAAGGTGTTTAAGTCATGATGGAATCTCAAAATCTCAAGTAAAGGAGAAATTTCAGAGGGTAAGAGTTTAGAAAGTATTCTTATAAGGATACTGAGGAACATTTGTGTGCCCATGTCACAGATGTGTAGGTACATGTTACTGGCAAAGGAAAAGTACTTATGGATAACACTGGAGGCTTTTAAGAAGAGACTGGACAGACACCTGTCTGAAATGGTATACGCCAGTGATGGTGAACCTTTTAGAGACAGAGTGCCTAAACTGCAACCAAAAACCCACTTATGTATCATCGGGTACCGGGTGGGCATGGCCCTTTGGGTGGGCGTGGCTGCAGTGGTAGCTGCAGACCGGGTGGGACTAAAAACTTCAATCAATCAATTCCAACTTTGCGAAAACTTTTTTCCCCAAGAGAAGTTGAAATTGATTAATTGAACCTTTTTGGGGGGTACATGGCAGTGGAGGCCTAAAGCAAAAAGGTTTTATAAAACCCAGCTGAAGGCCTAAGACTGGGGCGACGGCATGCATGCCCGCAGAGAGGGCTCTGTGTGCCACCTGTGGCACCCGTGCCATAGGTTCGCCACCACTGGTATAGGCTCTACTGCTTGAGCAAGGGATTGGACTAGAAGACCTCCAAGTTCCCTTCCAACTCTGTAATTCTATTATTTTGTTAAGTACAAAGTCTACAAAGTCACAGTTTTCATACAGCTTTTATCGGCATTTTCAATTGCCTAGTGACATTGCCATTTCTCAGCAACACTTTACCATGTTCTATAATATAATCAAAATAGAGTTTCAAGCAGCCACTGTTTCTCTATGTGCATGAACATCTATTTTGTGTGTCAAGATTTAGGACATCACCATTAGTCCCGCACAGTTAGTTTAATTAAAAACAATTCTGAAATAATGTAACAGCTTACAGGCAGAAAAGGATGCCTAAAGCTTTTAAGCAAATTACACTCCCCCCCTTTCATTAGTTTGCAATTCAAATATTATCTGCAACATAAATTTGATTTGATTTATAGAGAACTAAAGGTTTTTTCTACATTTCTTCCAGTTTCTCTTCAAAAATGTACACAAAGTGCTAAAGAGAATTGGGAATACTCAGAGGCCCCATTTGTGCATTATAAAATCTGATTAACTGCAGGTATAAATTTATATATCATCATAATGCTGTCTTAAACATCAATGACCTTGTGCATGTGGTATTTTCAGAAATTAAACTAGGATACAAGCCTAAACATGCTCTCATTCCATTCTCATCCAGGCCATAAAACCATATTCTTCAATTTCCCCATTTAACCTACATGTTGATTTTGAAATATTATCATATGGAATTCTGAATGTACTTTTTATGATAGAGAAACAGTTCACAAAAGCAGCATGCTGTCTAAATCAGAGGTGGGAAAACTGTGGTTATTCAGTTCCTGTCAGTGTTATAATTCAGCAACTATGACTAAGAGCAAAGAATGTGGGAACTGCAGTCCACCAGCATTTGAAAAACTGTAGGTCTCCTCCCTCAACAGTCATAGCCATATAATAAAAAGTAACATTTTATCTTTAATTTTTTATAATAAAAAGTATTATTTATCTAATGGATATATTATTATTTACTGTATAGTTCAGGAAGAAACCCTCTATATAAACCCCGCAATTTATTTGTAATGATGTAATATAATGATGCCTATCTAGTAACTATCACACTACAAATCTTTCATATGCAGATTTAGAAATGAGTAATTTGAGTTATCTAAGGGTTAAATTCTTACGCAATTCCAAATTTATGTCAAAATAGCTTGAGAAAGCAAGTTCTCTGAAAATAAGAAAGTGATTTTTCTGATGATGTTTCTTGTTAACTACAGGCAGATATGACACCATCCAGTAGAATTGCAGATAGTTGATACATGGACAAGGAAATTCTTCCTAAGAGTTCCTCTACCATTTCTGATCCTCCAGATATGTAAAGATGACCTTAGAAAAGATAAGCTGCTATCAAAGCAATAAGGTGAAAAACATGGCCTAAGCTCAAGTCATCCAGAAGGTATGTAAATATCTCTCAGAAAGCCACCTCCCTAATTTTCAGGAGTATAAGAGATGGAGAAGATAAATCACAAGATTCTATATTATAGCTAATCTTAATTTTAAAAAGTAGTTTAAATCTTCTGGTGGAGTTGATTTCTTGGCCTGGTCTGCATTCTGGGATTGATATAATGTTGCTGAGTTGCAGTTCTTACCAATGAGTTTATTTCTTGGCAAATGGGAACAGCAGTTCAATAGTTCGAAGATCCAACACTTCCCCACACCTAATCTAGAACAACTTGAACTTAAATCCTAGAGGTTATGATGTAAACTTTGTGTTTGCACATGTGAGAAAGCTTTTCTATGCCCAGTCCTGAACTGCTGAATGTACTGATTAATGCAAAAGCAACTGTGACAAAAAGCAGCAGTGACAGTGATAGTTTTATATCAATCTATCTACTCTGAAAAGTATGTCTTTACAGTAACATTGTAAGTCTTTCTTTCATCTTCTAAATTTTAAAAATAAAATGGGATTTATATAATCTTTAAAAACCTTACTATATGCTCCTACTTTTAATACTTTTAGGTAGGATTCAGATTCTTTACATATAGCTTGAAGAGATAATCCCAAGAACATTTGAAAACTATGTAATATTCTTAAGCACCACCATTTGTCAGTTTTGAATATATACTATCCAAATCAGAGTGCCTGCAGTAACTGTATCATCTTTTTTTGCAGGAAAAAATATGGATTTTTTTTGATATCCTTAAAGAATTTGTTTAAAGAGTTTAAAACAGTTTTACTTTGAAGAGTTTCAACAATCAGATGCTAAAGCATCTTTCTGACTTTGAATATAAAGCAAACTACAACTCAACTATGCAGCAGACAATAGTACTGCATTCCTATAGAAATACTACAGTTTTAATAGAATTAACAGAATTATCAAAGTTCTGGTCACTTTTATTTTAAATTATTAAGTTATGTAACTTTAAGAAGAAATGTTCAATAGCATGTCTCTACACAAACAGCAGTACTTATTTCTAATCATTAAGCAAGACCTCCTGTGTAATTATAGAGATCCTCTTTCAGAGATTATGGCATCTCTTTATCTGGGTTTCTTACTCAACTATCATCCTAGCAAGGTACCAGCATTAGTGAAATGCAATTTCTGAAATGAAGTCTTGCAAAATTATAACCACAGCCAAGTAGAGAGAGAAAACTCTCAATCAGCATATATATTAGAAATGTTATTTTAAGACAGAAATCTTGTAGTTTGCACATGCTGCCGGCGTCAACGTCCCTCCGCCCTGTGCGCTCCCACAGAGAGGGCCTCCTCAGGGTGCCTCCGGTCAGAGAATGTCGGCTGGTGGCCCCCAGGGGGGGGGCCTTCTCTGTGGGTGCTCCGGCTTTATGGAATTAGCTGCCGGTCGAGCTCCGGACGGCACCTGACCTTTGCTCCTTCCGACGCGGTCTGAAGATCCATCTATTTGAACAAGCCGGCCTGGCCTGATGGGGATATGTTGGGGTTTTAATGGGGATTTTTAATGGGGATTTTATATTGTATATTGTTACGGATTGTTTTAGCTGGGCTACTATTTAATTCTTTTTTTAATTTTTGTATCTTGTATTTTTTATGTATGCCCTATTCACCGCCCTGAGTCCTTCGGGAGAAGGGCGGTATACAAATACAATAAAACTTAAACTTGTGCACACAACACACACACATACATTAATTCTTAATACAGAAAAATGATTCATTAAAAATTCTTATACGAAAAGGAGTTTCGTATGTAAAGCAGAGGTGTCAAACTCGCCACGTCACGTGATGTGTCATAACGTATCGTGACTTTTTTCCCCTTGCCGGAGCTGGGGTGGCCACGGCTTCCACATGACACATCCAGCCTGCGGGCCAACAGTTTGACACCCCTGATGGAAAGGTATCCTACACAACCACCATCTTACTGCAATAAAGAACAGAAAGATTACAGGATAAAGGAGGAGAATTATAAGAAGGCATTTCAATAAAATATTCCTTCCCTTTCTTTAACCCTTTTTAATCTACCGCTAATGCTATCTCCAAAGACATATACCAAAAGATCTATGGGAGCAGGGGTCCAGGCAAAAGGGCAGCTTCTACTTTTCACAGAGGAAGAACATGAAAAGAAAATGCAATTGCTTCCTTCTCACTCTTTATCAAAGTGGCCTTTTGCAATCTGCTTCATGGACACGGTACTCTTTCTCCCACCTGCAGGAAAGCAATTTAGGGAGGATAGCTCTGAATTTCTCAGGTCCAGAAAGTGAGAGGCTGGTCCATACCACAGAACTTATTATTTTCTAACTTTAGCATAAGGAAACTCTACTTTAAAGGTATACAATCTTTTCATGTTTGCAGAGCAAACATCAAGCCCTAAAACCAGATCGGAGAAAATAGATAAAGTCACTTTGCTGAGCTAGAATACCAAATGACTTTCTAAACCAAAAGCTGTGAGCAGACTAACTTTCAATTTCATGGACTATAGAATATTTTTTAATTTATTTATTTTATTGAATGTTTATGCTGCCCATCTCCCCTATAAAGTGACTCTGAATGGCTTTATTCTTCAATTGGACAAAAAAAATTTTTTTTTATTCCAATAGCATCCCTTTTCAAAGACAATTTCCCTCAAGGTAAAATAAAATGCATCATCTTATATAATCTTCAGAGTACAATAGCTTCTATCTACAAAATCATGATGGCAAGTTCTTATCCTTTGCTGCACATAATTTTTATATATATAAGCAATAAATATAGTGAAATTAAGATTTCTAATTCACATATTTGCAACATTAACAGAAATAAGCAGCATAAAAAAGTAATGTGAACACTTTTAAATAGCAAATTCATCCCATATCTGCTTGTTTACCAATAACTGAAATATTTAATGACATTTATTGTCTGTCATTGCCCTTATGATATTTATTGTTTTTACTAATTCTGATGCCTCTTGTAACGGTAGGCAAAAATCTAAAACAAAAATAAATCCCAAAAATAAATTATTAGAACAGGCAGCAAGAAAAAAAGATGGCTTAACAGAATATAAAGGCAAGATAAAGAATATAAAGGCAAGATAAAGGTAAGATAAATAAAAAGCAAGGAAACATTCATAGCCTCATTAGGTTCCCTGAAAGTTCCCTAAAACAATGGATGATACTTGATGATACTTCCATTTCCTATATGGAAATTTTATACAAACCTTTGAACACCTGCCTGATCTTTTATTTGCATTTGAACTAGAAACTGATTACCAACTTTCTCTGCAACTCTCTTATGATGCAATCCATATGCAAACCCAATTCTAAGGCATATCCAGGATAACAGTTACTTTACGTGGGACATGGACTAGTTTTTTTCTCTCCAAGTGCTGTTGGGACATGTTTGTTCTCCAGGTGCTGATTTCAAATTTGCATCAACTATTAATGTAGACAATTATTCTTTCTGATGGTTATCCTTACACTATGTATAAATTCTACAAACCTTATTACATCATTTTTTCCCTAAAAAAGTCCCAAATGCTTTAGTCTGGAGGAAGATAATTCTCCAGATGTTTATCAAACACCCATTCCTAGTATCCTTAGCAAGAATAGTCATTGATGAGACATCAATGCAGCTAAAGTTTAGCAGTACCAGTTGTGACACACATTTTAAAGATAAAGGTAAAGGTTCCCCCGCACATGCGTGCTAGTCGTTTCCAACTCTAGGGACCAGTGCTCATCTCCGTTTCAAAGCCGAAGAGCCAGCGCTTGTCCGAGGACGTCTCCGTGCTCATGTGGCCGGCATGACTAGACGCCAAAGGCGCACGGAATGCTGTTACCTTCCCACCGTAGTGGTCCCTATTTTTCTACTTGCATTTTTACGTGCTTTCGAACTGCTAGGTTGAAATTTTATGCCTAGCTAAAGCCCTGGGACTTGTTATAAAAATTATTAGGGTATCTGTGCATAAATTGCAAAAGAGAAAGCTTGAAGGAAGACATGTCTCCTTTGTGCCCTGTGGGTAGGCTTCCAAGGAGCATTCAGCTTACCACTTTGCAAACAATATTCAAGGTTTATAGGACCCCTGGATGAGATTTAGTAGCAGTCTTCTGTATTCTAGTTTTATAGTTATAAAAGGCAGTTGTCAACAGTGAGAAACCTCATTAACAGTCAGCTATGTTTTTTCTGATATTTTTTTTCTGTTGCAAGAAAGGTCATCAAATGGGCAAAATTCACTTAACTGTTAATTTTGGGCTCAGTTGTGGTCATAAATAAAGAACTACCTGTAAATCATAATATTTTCTTTCCTTCTATAATCTTTAAATAGAACTGGCCTTTTCTCTGTTTCACTCTTAAATTACCCTGTGACATTGAATTATCAAAGCTATGTATCCACACTCACAGCAACTGAAACTGTAGCAAAATATTATTAATAGTTCTCAATGCCACTTAAAAGATTACAATATACCATTAAGTTCATGCACCGACATTAAGGCAAATTAGAATGTTCCAGAATGTTCCAGAGAAGCTAAAAGAAATTCTATGGCCTTAAAAGAGTACATAGGCATAGCACTTCTGGCTTACATTAAGTGAACCTGTTTTTTACACACCCTTGTAGTTTTTCCAAAATGATCTGTTTCCTTGAATATATCCAATATAAATTGAAACAGGAGGCATATTCAAGGCAATAATGCCTCAAAAGAAATGCCTGGCTGCCAGACAATCTTTAATCAAGATTGGAACTGTAAAATTTAGATTCTGAAATGTCAACTATTGCTCTAATATTTTTTAAAAATGCAACTTATTTATATCTCCTATACTCTTTCCTCAGGTAGCCCGATAAGTCTGACTTAGAAAAACTGTAAGATAATTTGAACTCTGAAGTCTGCTTAGAAAATATTCCAATAGGCATAGTATGGATTTTCTCTCTGATAGAGTAGTAAGTACAACTAATGCAAAATGCTGTAGACTAGAGCAGTGTTTTTCAACATTTTTTGGGCAAAGGCACACTTGTTTCATGAAAAAAATCACGAGGCACTCCACCATTAGAAAATGTTAAAAAAATTAACTCTGTGCCTATATTGACTATATATAAAGTAATTCTCTTGAATAGGAATCAAATAAACACAAAGAAAGTATTTTATAATTACTTTTCAATTTTTCCCACAGCACACCAGGCAACATCTCGCGGCACACTAGTGTGCCGCGGAACAGTGGTTGAAAAACACTGGACTAGAGTATTGAAAGGGACCATCTCTTAGGAAGAGATTTCATCATCTGAAAAAATTGTGATGACTGCCAGCATGCTAAAAAATTAAGGTTAAATACTTGTGCCAAAACACAAAGCTTTACATGATTTAGCATTTGGATATCTGATAGGCAGTTTTCTCCAGCAAAGGATCAAGAAGGGAGGACTTCTTGATTATATCATATTTGCCAGATTTTCTCTATATGGCCACCCAAAGGAAAGGGCATTCTAGATATAGGTGGAGCAGCACTTGTGGGATTCCTTTTTCATTCACTTATGATTGTCATAGTTTAGTTTTCTTATCAGCAGAAGACCTAGTTAACTTTTAAGTTACTTTGCATTGGTGTGCCAGTTACTGTATTGTAAAAATAGCATCGCTGTTGTTCATTTGCTGTTTTATGATTTTAATTTCTGCAGCTTTATATGGTTTTATTGATTTGCATTGCTGTACTCCATTTAGGAGTTACTTTTAATTACAGTAATTGTCTAAATGAATGTTAACTAAGTCAGCTTTATAAACACCAGTACTATTACAGCTGAAAAAATAGAAACACTCAGGAGAATAGCCTGAGTGAAATCAGTTGGGCTTACGTCCTACTAAACGTTGACAGGATTCGTGTCACATTTCCTGATTCTTTTTTTGCTCAGTAAAGCAAAAGGGAACTAAAACTATCAGAAAGAGGAAACAAATGACATTAATATCTTTGAATACAAGAAAAAAATGAAGCAATTACATGGCAATTACTTTTCAAAAATGTTAGGTTTTTAATGTTATGGTTTTAATTTATTGTCACTCAGAGTTGCAGAACCAAGTAGATGGCAATATGTTTAAATAGATAAATATGCAAAAGATTAAAAACTGCATATATAGATCACTGTAAAAGAGGAATATATGCTAATAGACCATAATAATCTTTGTTTTTCAGCAAGTATCTCTTATGCAAAAATATTTGTTTTTATGACTACTGCACACAGCCTAACTATATACTATATACTTTTTAGGGATCAAATTTAATCATTTTTGATTGTTTTTTAATTTTTGTATTGTATTGACGTTTTTAAACACCTGTAAACCACCCTGAGTCCTACGGGAAAAGGGCGGTATATAAATCTAATAAATTTAAACTTAAACTTGTTCTCAAGCTCTAAAATTAGCCTATAGGTGGAAGAAATGTGACATTTTGAAAGTATTATAAAGCACTGCTTTAAGAAACTGAGGTCTGTTAAACAGAAATAATGAATAAGATAAATAAGAGCAGCATCACAAAGATTTTAAAAAATAATTTACAGAATACACCCATTTGTTGTTTAGTGAAATTTGGCTGCAAATGCATGCTTTGGTTACAAAATGAATTTTGCATTACCATTTTATTAATGAATGGTTGCTAGAGTCATTAAATGAGTATGTTTTTACATTGTAGACACAACATGAAAACTGAGAAATCCATAGTATCTGAGGACAATTCCCTCTACTTACTTATGCACCTTACAAGAGAGTTATTCATCCTTTACTATTCATCTCCAATATCCCACAACCATAATTTAATGTTAAATTTATATGGGAATTCTCTAGAACCAAGTAAGAAGCAGAACATTACCAATAAAATGCTATCTTGTCTCCAAGTTTATTCTCATACACATTTCTGTCCAAAACATTGTAGCAAATGTTGGTTGTAGCTCCTTTCATCCATTCAATAAAGATTTTCCCTTTGGTAACATCAAAATTGTACTGCAGGAATGGTCCAGTATGTTGGTTCCTCCAGTAGAATTCTTTGGCTACATCACTCCAAAATTCTGTAAAAAAAAGTAAAAAAATGTTTCAAACACAAGATATCCTTAAATACTGTCAGATATCAGTATCAAGCAACATCTATTAGGGAAATAAAGACCTACCTTGCAATCTTATGAACACTTATTAAGGAGAAAGGAGGCAGGTCTCATAATTGCTAGATATTGGCTGTATTCCGAAGCTTATATTAACAGTCATTCTTAGCAACAACAACAAAAAGATCCACAAGCAAGATTTTTTCATGATGATAGAATTTCATTCACATGCCATTTATTCAGAGGCAAGATAAGATAATTTGGCAAAAAAGAAAACAAAATCCTTCTAGCTAACATCCTGTTTTCCATAGCAACTAATCTTGTTTCTGGGTACATTCACAACCAAGACAAAGCAGAAAGTTAATATTTTGAATTCAAGCACCATTTCGTACTTAACTACATAATATCATTGTAACTGAAAATGTATACTGCCCATATATTGAGTAGAATCTACATTCAAGTATATATTCATAAATACACCAATTATATAATCATAGCCAATTATCTTCTATCTCCAAATTTTAAATATTACAAAAATGTTTAAATAATTCCCTTTTATCTATTACAATATTAAATGTTACTTTTATAAAACAAAGTGTGGTCATAAATTGAGGACTAGCTATATTTTATATACTTAGTTCTGGAATTTGTACTAGGTCTTCAGTGTTTTGGATTCAAACTGTAGGGAGCCAACTCCTTAAAGTAGCCATGTTTTTTCCCACGGCTTCCAGTAATCCTGCATTCTGTGATTCTATGTCTATGTCTAAGTCCAAGGCAACTTTTTACTTTCAAATCCAAAGCAATGCACAAGTTGACTGGTTAATATCAATAAACATGACAGCAAAATTGTGTTCAGTTAATTCCTAATTGCATGCTTTGTTTTCAGTTCTGTTCATTTTAGTTTTAACATCATTATATTTTGGACCCTTAACACAATTTTTTCCTTGAAGCTCATCAAATTCCCTGCCCATTCCTGACTATAAAAATATATTACTATAATCAAATCAACTGAAAGGCTGACATGGTGAAAATGATGGATGATGGTCTCTAAAGTCATTTTGATTTCCAAACATGTCACTGGGCTTTAAATAAATCCCAAAGACATTTTTGGAAATTAAAAAGCAGGGGCAGAGGGGGGGGAAGGTTCTGGGGACCATGGCAGAATTGGAGATTGGAAGGGGAGAAACAGAGGGTGTTCTGTCTAGTGCAGGGGTAGGCAACCTTGGTTCTTTTACGACTCGTGGACTTCAACTCCCAGAATTCCTGAGCCAGGATGGTTCACAACTCATAAAAGAACCAAGGTTGCCTACCCCTGATCTAGTGTATTTATATACTGCTTATTTTTTCTCCTTTGTTGAGAAGTGTATATTAGTAATTCTGCATATTTCTTTTTGGTACAATGCATTAAGTCAGACATGTCAAACACAAGGACCGGGGGCCAGATCCGGCCCACGAAGTGGTTTCATGTGGCCCACGAAGCCACCCTGGAAACAGTGAGGGAACGGCCCCCACTGCCTTGGCCATGGCCCAGAGACCCTCCTTCTGCCAGAGACCCTCAGATCTGTCCCACTCCTGTCCAGGCCCCCATAGGCACCCTTGATGTGACCGATGTAGAGCTGGCCATGCCCACCCAGTAGGCCATATGCACTCTAGCCACGCCTACCAAGTAGGCCACACCCACCCTGGCCATACCCACCCGGCCCCCTGAGGGCAACCGCAATGCTGATGCGGCCCTCAATGAAATTGAGTTTGACACCCCTGCATTAAGTGATGTGGATGAGTGTTTCACTTTTATTTCTCTCTGGACACTATTTCCTTCTGCATAATGGGTGTTGAATTCAATAAATTTATACTCTACATCTTCTCCTGGAAGCAGAAAAGCCTATGATACTCTCTTCCTTATGTACCAATGGGGTGTAGAACAACATATTATGAGAGTATATTTTATGGTAAAGTAATAAAGAATGTGTTATCTTCTTTAAATAACTCTCATACTTAGAACCATAACTTTACACACCTGCTGCTCTTGCAAGTTTCAATGAACTTAATTTGTGTTCATCCCTTTATATTTGTCCAAACCATACAAACTGAAGTCTACATTATCTGTCCTTTTTCCCTCACTAAATTATCGTGGCTGCATCTCAAGAAATTGTTTTTTCCAGCACTGAAAAGAAATATTTGTATCTTTGACTTCAAACAACAAGAGTTTGTTCCAAGAAGAAAGATACTAGAATTTTGTTCTCATATGTGGCAACTGCCATTAGATTATTATAGATCAAAAGTGGAAAGACCAACATTACCCACAATAAAGGAATGGTGGTGAAGGTGAAGGAACTTGCAGAGATGGCTAAACTGACTTCTTTGATTAGGGAAAAGTTGACATCTACATTTATAGCTATGTCTTATAGACATTTTGTATGAAACAGAAAAAGTATTTATGATTTGTGGTTTGATTATTAGAAAAAAAAGATAATAGAAAATAGTGAGCCTTCCTTCCATAACCATAGATTGATATAATTTTGTAATCATACTTGTACAGTTAGTCTTCAAGTTATGACCAAACTGAGCCCAAAATTTGTTGCTGAGACAATTAAGTGAATTTTGCCCCATTTTACAACCTTTCTTGCAATAGTTGTTAAGTGAATCACTGTTGCTAAAAAGTTGGCACCCAACTGTAGTCAGTATCTTGCTGCAAGAGCCAGTTTAGTGTAGTGGTTAAGGCTTCAGGCAGCAACTGGGATATTGTCCGTTCTAGTCCTACCTTAGTCAAAAGCCTGTTGGGTGACCTTGGGCCAGTCATTCTCTCTCTCAACCATAGGAAGTAAGCAATGACAAACCACTTCCAAAAAACATTGCCAAGAAAACTGAAAGAACTTGTCCAAACGGCAACCAGGAGTTAAAAACTTACTCAAAGGCACCCCCCAAAAACTTGCTACAACCAGGAGAATGCTATAACCTCAGGCAAATCTTTGACAGACAACATATAATATAGGCACTGTTTTGAGTCAAATACTGGAGGACTAATGGGAATAAGCCTTTATTCTGACAATAGTTATTGCAGTATTCAAGATACACAGAGCATGAACTCATGGTATACTGGTAGATTGACTGAAGTTCTTCCCCCATTTCTGCTGCTCAGCTGGAAGTGTATTGTCATCTTTCATTTGGATGTTACTTCAACACGCAACATCATCTAACTACATTATCCCCCTCCAGAGGGTAATGCTAGCATCAGTTCTGTGAATTTAGCATATAAGTACAGTCAAGCTCATTTAGATAAGCAACTGTATAGGGAAGCAAATGACACATAAATTATATATTGTTATAAACTGGGGGAGAGAAGTCTGATGAGATTAGTACTAAGTATTGTGCATGGAAAATCTATGTCAGAGGTATGGAAGCTTCCAAACTGCTTGTCCTGTTTCATAATCTGATATAATCAATTTCCAGAAGAAAACACATTTGTGGATTACAGTGCACCCACATTTAGACATGTCTAACTCTGAACTGCTCAAATGCTTTGTTTTAGCGTAACAAGTTGAACAATAGGAAGTTAGTTTTTATGGTCCAGGTTGGTGAGGTAGTGTTTACTTTATAGATCAACAACAGATTATTTTTTTTCCATTTGGACAAATAATTAACGTGTCGCTAGTTGTAACTTCAGAAACTTAACTCGGAGCAAGAGAAGAGAAATCCTGTCCCCTCCGTACACACCCCTCTTTGAAACAACCCGGCAAAGTAATTCTAGCAGAGATGCTAGGAGACACTTGCTGCTCACACAGGAGAGCTGAGAAACCCGCTTCGCAGCCCTGATTGCCCACCTGCAACTAACGGATGAGTTCCGGGGCAGTTGCCTTCAGCACTCTGTTGCATCCTATCAAAAGGACCGGCAACCACCAATCTGACCCTATAGGAGCAGGAAGAGGACAACCACGCAAGCACATGGTAGCAGAGGAGAGAGGCTGGGTCTTGCGCCCTTCGGACGGAGGCTTCTTGCCTCCAGCCACCGTTCGCCTCTTATCCCGCCTGCCACGGTGAGGAAGTCAGGCAACTGCGAGCGGCCTGGAAGCTTGCCCGGAACCTGACAAGGAAAGGCGCGCCAACCTCGCCCACCACGGCCTGGCACTCACCCTGCGGCTCCTCCACCGAGCGGCGATAAAGCTCGCTGTATTTTTCCAAGGAAGACACATGCGCCTCCCGCGCCAGATCCGGCGGCGCCCGGTAAAGCCTGGCGGCGTGCTCTTCTTCGGGCAGCACCATCCTCCGGGCTCCAAGCAAGAGAAGGAGCGGAACGCCAAGGTGCAGCTGACAAGCAGCGAGCGAGTGGCGAGCGCTGAACTAGGAAACACCCCGGCCGAGCTGTCTTTACCAGGCTCCGGCTAATGGGAGGAGCCGAGGCGGGAGGAAACCCGGTCAAGCTCCGCCCAGGCTTGAGGCTGCTGCTGGGTGAATTGGCCCGAAATACAAGGAAGAGCGAGCGCTTTGAGCTGTGCTGGCCCGACCGCCTCTTTTCATTTACGGCTGCTCTTAAGCACGGCGCGGCCGCCTATTCTTTTCCCTTAATGGGTGGTGCAATTGGATAATTTTAGACTCTGGACTTAATGGGGTGACTCCGTCCTCTTTAGGCGGCAACGCATCTTACTTCATTCTTGCTTCACTGAACTCTGATGGCATTTGGCGTTCCTCTTAGTCTTTCTCCTCCACGGAGACCTGGATTTATGCCCATGAAGTCCTTGTTCTCAAATAAAGAAAAAGTCACAGTTGTGCTTATCTCGATGCCCTTTCGTTACTGAGTCCTCAGTCCAACAACCCTTCTAACTGCATTAGAGTCTGGATTGATTCTCACTGACTCTTCACTCTGCAAAATGGATGCAAAATTAGTACAGCCTTCTTTCTGAGCAGGAATCTTCTCGTTTATCTCAGTGTTTCTTCTTAACCTTGGAAACTTTAAGATGTGCGGACTTCAACGACCAGAATCTCCCAGTCATTGTGCTGGCTGGGGAATTCTGGGACTTGAAGTCCACAAGTTAAAGTTGACAAATATCAATTTGATGTCGTCCATTGTTTCAGTCCATTGCTCATGATAGGAGCATTAAAAAGATAATTTTGGAATCATAAAGCCTGATCAATTGCGACTGCAACAGAGATAAGCCTTTGTAGCAGGGTTCCCGCACTCTGGAATATCTTTCCCCTCAAGGTGAAGTTAGGCCAGTCCCTAGTGGAGTTCCAGAAAGCTTTTTAAACATTCTTTTTCCCAATAGCCTGGGGAGCCTGCAAGACGTGTTCAGGATGTTGGTCCATTTGTTTAATTGTTTTTAATATTGGTTTATACTTATTTTAACTCTCTTTTGTTGTATGCCATCTAGGGTCACGTTTGTGAGAGGGACAGCTATATAAATTTGCTAAATAAATAACATAAATTTCCTATTTAAAAACAGAACAAGAGACAAACTATAAAACTAATTATTTGGTTAACTGTAGGGTAATAATATTAAAATTGATTGAGGGCTGTTTAAGATAGGGGGTATAATCCTAATATTTGGACCATATACTGATCACATGTCATTACTATTGTGATATGGCCTGAATTATTTTTGTGAGTGACATTTTATCCACGGACATTTTACTCATGAAAACTGTTTCAAACTGCAGCTATAGCTACAAAACCTATCCCCAATTAAGGGCAGTCAGTTCCTTCATTGGAAGGAAGGGATAGCTCAGCTGTTTTCCATTCTTGGGATTTCATTGTGGTATGGATGCAAAGGAGGCTTC
Source organism: Vipera ursinii (assembly GCF_947247035.1). Taxonomy (NCBI): domain Eukaryota; kingdom Metazoa; phylum Chordata; class Lepidosauria; order Squamata; family Viperidae; genus Vipera; species Vipera ursinii. The sequence continues at coordinate 32,501,378 of NC_139516.1, forward strand.
ATGCAGAATAGTCAACATGTCAGTAATACTGGGGGGGAAAAATGGAAGCACTAAAATGTCAGAAACCTCCTCATTTTTAATAAGAAAAAAGGGTGTTTAGGTTGAAATCAAGGGAGCATGGAAATATTATTATTATTATTATTATTATTATTATTATTATTATTATCATGATCATCATGCAAATAAGCATTGATTTTGCTTATTTTTGCGCTTAGTCACTGGGCTCAAAGGCAGGACACAATCTTGCTGTCAAGTCTTTCAAATGGTACAAACTCACATACATGCAAAGATGCTTCTGCTCATACAGGCCCCCAAAACAATTAAAATATCAATAATCAGTTGAATCTACATTTTCAAGTTAAAATAGAAAACTTGGGAAGCTGAAAGTCTGATATTTTGGAGGTGCCACATATTATCCACATTTGGTTCCCATTGAAATTAATTGGATTGAAGTTATAATTCATGTTTTTACATTTATTTCAATTGGATCTAAGAACAAGAAATCTAATCTAACAGTGTACAGTTTTGAAGTAATAGGTTCATACATTGTGCTAAGCAATAATTTGTTTAACCACAAGGTAGAGAATAGGCTATAGTTGCTGGCTGCTATAAACATGGTTTACATACTACAAAGATAAGGTTCACATAACACTCTATAAACTATGGCTTAAATACTACAACGTCAGGATTCACACAATCGCTAAATCAAAACCAAACCATGTTATAGTTAGGTGTTTCATATATCCAATGTATATCATAGTCTTGTGGTTGCAATAAGGAATTCACTGTTAGCTTATAAGCAATCTGCCAGCTGGTCCTATATTCAGTCTTCCTTGACTAGATGATTCAACAGTTGCATGAACTGTTTGTGAAAAGAAATTGTAAATCATGCCACTTAGGATAAAGACTGAAATTTTATACCAGAATGAATGTTCTGGAATCTACTTCCTCCTAAATAGATCTAAATCAAGAGTCTTCAAACCTGGCCCTTTTATGACTTGTGGACTTCAACTCCCAAAGTTCCTCAGCCATGTTGCACAATTTTAACAGGGTTGGGCAGAGAAAAATGGTTCCCTGTTCTTCATGATGCTGAACTATATATAAAAAATTTCATCAGCAAATTATTACATTGATTATTTCTTCATTGCAATTATATCCTGCTTTATCTGGATGCACAATGGAGCTTTAATGGTGTCTCCCCCAGAATCCTTGGACTATGAGGAAGTGACTGGCACAAAGTCACTCAGTGACTATAAGTCTCCCTGGTTCAAGTACAGGATATTAATCACCATAACACATTTCTAAATCAGGGCCAATAAATAAATAAAACAGCTCATAAATGCCAAGCTGGAAAATATATTGATAACAATATCAAAAACATTCCCTTAAGCCCCATATTATTCTGCTATAGAAACAACCCATTTTTCAGGAAAATAATCAAGTTACATTGAAAAAAGCAACCTGAAAAAATTGTGCTGGGGAAGGAATGGAAACAACTGGAAATATCTTTGTCTGATATACATACATAACCATTTCTTCTTGACCAAAGTTCCAGATGGAAATTTTAGGGGATAGAATGGGCAAAATTAAACCATATAAATAATTATCCTGGCAGAATTTTTAAAAGAGGAGGAATTAAAGGACAAAATTATGAAATAATATAGGAATGTATATGTAATGTATTGGGCTTGTTTTGTTAAGGGAACACCACGTGGGAAGGTTGCTTGAGCAGGGAAGCTGGCTAATGGCTCCCAGCTCCTCAGACAACCCATCTCCAGCGCCGCTATTGGTTGCCTCTAGGGCGGCAATAGTTTGCTTTAAACCTATTGACCACCGCCTAGAGGCCAGGGTATAAATTGCTGCATTCGCAGCCCTCTTTCTCAGTTCAGATCCTGCAAGCAATAAACAATTATCTTTGCTGAACTCATTCGCCTCGTCTTCGTCATTAAGCAACGAACCCAGTACATAACAGTATAGATCCCCAACTCCTGCATTTGCTGTCTGAAAACTGAACATGTGAATAGGCTTAATTAGTAAGCATTACATCTCAAAGTATCAGGTGATCAGAAAATGATTTAATCTGCCATGGTCCATTAATACATATGAGTCATCATTTGAAGTTGCTGTAATCAAGTACTATAATGAACTTTCTTCCATGAAGCTTAAATCGGCCCATAAATTTATCTGAATTTATGATATTATTTAGCAGACTTATTCCTTAAATTTAAAACCACTGGATTGCATACAGGCCAAATGGAATGTTTTGCAGTTGATATTATGACTGTTTATATCAATAACAAAACTTTCATCTAAGCACAGGATAGAGGGGTCCTTCCAAGGGTTGGGAGATCAGCAACATGGTTTTGAACTCTATTTTCAGCCTGGTGGCACCAATACAGATTCTAATGATCTGTATCATATATTACCAAGAACTAGTTGGGTGAGAGTAATGATATTACCTTTTAGAGATCTGTCTTTCCAGGGTTTTGGAACTTGGAGCAATCATAGACTTAAAGTCAGAGGTGCAACTGGTACTGATCTTAAGGAAAAATGTGTTACCAGGGTCACTACTTCTAAGGTTAAGTTGGGCTTTAGGGGCAAGTGGAGTATCATTCTAGTGTACAAGCAGCCCTACTATACAGGTGAAACTCAAAAAATTAGAATATCGTGCAAAAGTTCATTTATTTCAGTAATGTAACTTAAAAGGGGAAACTAATATATGAGATAGACTCATTACATGCAAAGCAAGATAGTTCAAGCCGTGATTTGTCATAATTGTGATGATTATGGCATACAGCTCATGAAAACCCCAAATCCACAATCTCAGAAAATTAGAATATTACATGCAATCAATAAAACAAGGAGTGTACATAGAACAATATCAGACCTCTGAAAAGTATAAGCATGCATATGTCCTCAGTACTTGGTTTGGGCTCCTTTTGCAGCAATTACTACCTCAATGTGGCGTGGCATGGAAGCTATCAGCCTGTGGCACTGCTGAGGTGTTATGGAAGACCAGGATGCTTCAATAGTGGCCTTCAGCTCTTCTGCATTGTTCGGTCTCATGTCTCTCATCTTTCTCTTGGCAATGCCCCATAGATTCTCTATGGGGTTCAAGTCAGGTGAGTTTGCTGGCCAATCAAGCACAGTAATCCCACGGTCATTGAACCAGGTTTTGGTGCTTTTGGCAGTGTGGGCAGGTGCCATGTCTTGCTGGAAAATGAAGTCAGCATCCCCATAAAGCTCATCTGCGGAAGGAAGCATGAAGTGGTCCAAAATCTCCTGGTAGACAGCTGTGTTGACCCTGGACTTAATGAAGCACAGTGGACCAACACCAGCAGATGACATGGCTCCCCAAATCAACACAGACTGTGGAAACTTCACATTGGACTTCAAGTATCTTGCAGTGTGTGCCTCTCCATTCTTCCTCCAGACTCTGGGTCCTTGGTTTCCAAATGAGATGCAAAAGTTGCTCTCATCAGAAAAGAGGACTTTGGACCACTGAACAACAGACCAGGTCTGTTTTTCTTTAGCCCAGGCTAAAGAAAACAACAAACAACAAACAACAAACAACGCTTCTGACGTTGTTTGTTGTTCAGGAGCGGCTTGACAAGAGGAATACGACATTTGAAGCCCATGTCCAGGATCTGTCTGTGTGTGGTGGCTCTTGATGCACTGACTCCAGCCTCAGTCTACTCCTTGTGAAAGTCCCCAACACTTTTGAATGGCCTTTTCCTGACAATCCTCTCCAGGCTGTGGTCATCCCTGCTGCTTGTGCACCTTTTTCTTCCACACTTTTCCCTTCCACATAATGTTCTATTAATGTGCTTTGATACAGCACTTTGGGAACATCCAACTTCTTTTGCAATTACCTTTTGAGGCTTTTCCTCCTTATGGAGGGAGTCAGTGATGGTTTTCTGCACAACTGTCAGGTCAGCAGTCTTCCCCATGATTGTGATTCCTACTGAACCAGACTGAGAGACCATTTAAAGGCTCAGGAACCCTTTACAGGTGTTATGGCTTAATTAGCTGATTAGAGTGGGACACTTTGAGCCTAGAATATTGCACCTTTTCACAATATTCTAATTTTCTGAGATTGTGGATTTGGGGTTTTCATGAGCTGTAAGCCATAATCATCACAGTTATGACAAATCACGGCTTGAACTATCTTGCTTTGCATGTAATGAGTCTATCTCATATATTAGTTTCCCCTTTTAAGTTGTATTACTGAAATAAATGAACTTTTGCACGATATTCTAATTTTTTGAGTTTCACCTGTACATTTGGATCCCTCTTCAGGCTTCTTGAATTTGTCTTGGGCTCTTTATTATTTATTCAGTTTATATGGCCACCTACTCACCTGCTAGTGATGGGGATCTATGGTGGTCAGTCAGAGAAAGCTAAATAGTTCACAGCCTTTTTGGCAATGTGGCTTAGTACATCCTGCTAGTCATATGTTAGACCCTAAGTTTGTCTTAGAGAAATTATGTGGTGATCTTAACTAGAGGTATTATATCTGGTTGTAGCTTGATCCAGTTAAGGATAACCTGCCGTCCAAGGCCCTTATAAGGCAAACCTTTTAAGAGTTTCTATCCAGGTGATTTTCCAAAGGATGGATGTGTATATTTGTACTTATTTATATGATTAATGAAGCTGCCCGTCTCACTGCAGTGACTCTGGGCAACGTAGGATGATTAAAACCATTACTGTATAGGACTATAAGCCCATGATGCCCTAGTTAAACAGTAACCCATGAAACAAAAACTGCCTAATCTTAACTACCAGATCCAAATGCCTGGAGAAACAGCCAGGTGATTTAAGAAGACTAAACAAGGTTGGGGCCATCTGGATCTCTGGGTGGATGCTGTTCCACACGGTAGATGCAGACACACAGAAGATTCTAAAGATCAACAAGATTGCATTGTTTGATGGAGGAGGCCCAGAGAATTCTTTCTCTTCTAGAGCTAGCAAGGCAGGCAGAAAAAATGGAGCAGAAGGTTCCACAAATAATTCATCCAAATAAACTTGGAATGTTTCCCAAAGTTCCAACAAGCAGCTTCACTTAATTGTCTGTTTAGATTATGGCAATAGGAGACAATACATGTTCTTAATAAAATTATCTCCAAGTAATAGAGATTCATGTCTAGGAATGGTATGAATTACATGCTGCATTACATGCTGCAGTGGATGACTTGTGTTGGGAACTAAATGGGGTTAGTCTATCTCTCTTGGTCCTATCAGATATCTTGGCAGCTTTTGATACAATTGACTGTACCAACCTTCCAAGTTACCCATGTGGTTTGAAGATTCAGAGGTTCTCTAATTGTTCCATCCTTACTGTATTGGGCAATGCTAATAGGAGAGAAGAGATTTCCCCAATAGCCATTCCTTTTTGGGGTGCCATGGTGATCAATCTTTTCCCCTTACTGTTTCATATGTATATGAAATACCTAGTTAAAGGTGAGATACCATCAACAGGGTGATACCGAGCTTTATATTGCCATCACAGACCCAACTGGAGATGCTGTCAGTCTTGTCCTATCTCAGTGGTTGTTAGGAGTGGACAAAACATGCTGAGAATGAACCAAAGAAAGAATGCTGCTTGTGCACCATGGGTCTCTGTTAGGGCCACTATTGCTCTCAGAAGAGTGGCATTGCCTTTTAAAGAGCAGGTCAGTGATTTGAAATCCTCTGCACTGACCTATGATAAATTCTGTCATCTCAATTGCTTTATAATATTTTAAATTTTTGGTAAGCTATTTCATCAGTGTTGCTTATTGGGGACAACGTAAACTAAATATGTCTTTTTAAAATTTCAAATGGAAATACCTCAGTTTTTTGTAATAGGGCAGTCTTCAGTGTCTCTAAAATCTCTGTGGCATTGATCTGAAAGCTGCCGCTTGTAGCTTCACAGATCTTTTTTCCTCGAGAAAAACTGCAATAACAATTTTTAGTATTTGTTGGATAGTAGCAAACACTATTTAAAGATGACGTGAATATTTAAGACGGGGAGAACATCTGCCATAGACTTCAACCTGCCTATGAAATGCTTATGAGAACCTCTACAAACTGCAGAACTTTATGAAGAAATGCAATATTTGAATCCAACACCCTGGGGGAAAGCAGCATGCATGAGAAATGAAGAGCATGAAAAATATCCAAGAAACAGGAAGGAATTCAGACTGACATTAGCAAAGCTTGACATACTAGGCAGTTATGAGCTATTGAAAGGACAAGTTGAGCCTTTCAGAGATGGTATCAACTTACCAATGGGATAGTGAAGATAAAGGACACTGCCAAGGTTAGTTAAATGTAACTCTTGCATTCTCTCCCTTCTAGTTAATTTCTTTCTCTTTTTCAGAAAAGCATTGAGAAAACACCTTGTGATCTCAACTTGGTGGAGGTTTCTAGAAAGAAGTCCTGAACATTTTGAAATATTTAAAAAGTGGGTACAGTCATAGAATGGATACCATGGAAGCACAGTGACTCACAAAAGAGGTGTGCACAAAGATAATGTTTCTGTGAGAAGAGTCAGGCTGATTCAGCTGCAAAAAAATATGTTCTGCTGCCCTCTGATGGGGCAACAAAAATAGTTAATTAGCAATTAGATTAATAGGAGCCCTGGAACTTCTCCAGAATGAAGCCTACATTAGTTTAGATTTATTCTGTGTTATTTAGATGTGGCTGAAATTTAAAGAAGAATGCAAAGGGAAGTAATTTTTCTCGGTGCCTGTTATGCATCCATAATGTAAACCTGAATAACCCATTAAATCTCAAGTGTGACAATAGCCCCAGCTTGATTTCCACATCTTATTCCAGATAGGCTAGATGATTGGTCCCAGAAGTTCTACTTAATATGGCCTCTCTCAATGAATAACAGAATAACAGAGTTGGAAGTCTTGTAGTCCAACCCCCTGCTCAAGCAGGAAACTATGCATCCAAGAGACCACTGGTTTGAAGAAAGCTGGAATAAAATTGCTTCACTTCTGCAGTGACATTCTCCCTTACCTACATTGCAGTGTATGCCTCCCAGCATACACAAAGGACAGCACAGCAGGAGGCTGATGGTGCAGATCAGCAGAGGGGCTGGACAGCTCCGGGCTATGACTGCTCACTCAGGATAAGCCTAATGACTTAAGCTGTTGACAGCCTCAGGCATGGTCAGCCTGGTGGGAAGCCAGGATCTACACCCATTGTCACCTGCACTGGCAGGAAGCCCAGGTTTGAACTGATTGGATGCCATCCACCTGGGCAGGTACAAATAGACACCAGGCTTCCCTGTTTCCCCAGTTCGTTCTGTTCAGAATAAACTCATCTTCACCCCAGCTCTGTGTCCATCTCTATGTGAAGCCACACATTGTCTCTCCAAAGCAACAATTGCAACATCTCTGCATGTCCACTGTGTATTCTCTGACAAGTCAGGTATGATGGTTTAAACATATTTTGCTGAAGCAGCAATAATAGCTGGATTTGGGCAAACCTGAACAAAGGAAAGAACGTTCTCAGCATAGATGAAATATTTTTATTATCGTCCCTTTCTTTAATAATTTTGTCTCCCTAAAGTTTAAAAGTGGCCAAATATATAAAAAGACGTTTTAAAAGCAAAATGACATCTGAATCCTGGGATAGTCTTTATATTTTTAAGAAGATAGAAATTAGATGGAGAAAAAAATGTTGCCAGAAGCAAATGTGTTGTCTTTGGTAATTGTAAAATAATGGTATGTCGGTGCCTGCTCAGTGCAAGAGTGGATATTAATATAAACAAGGTTTCCCATAAGGTCCACAGTATTTAGCCAAACTCTCAGAAAACCAAAACTCAAAGCAGTCTTGGACACCAGGGGGCAGCATACAGCTAGAGATCAGGTTTGTATCTAGCTCTTTTCAAATGGATGTCTTAAAAAGAAAATAAGGTGAAAACGCAATTAGCCTTTTTATTGGTGAGTATTTACATATGAATTTTCTGTTTCCATCCAAGCCTTGTCTCAAGTCAAATCCCTAATATTTCTCTTTAATGAAAACTTTCAAGATCTATTAAACTGGCAAATTAGTTAAAACAGTTTTTGTTAAGACAATAGCGTGGAGTTTGTTTCTTAGGGTATTGTAGCAGATGTTGAGAACTAATGCACAGGGCTGCAGGTTGCAGTAAGGACACTTATTTCAGTTTCCTTAACATGAAGAATAAACATAGTAGTTATGTCAAAATGCCCACTTCTAAATGCAGATAGATTTTTAGTTGGCTGCAAAATTATACTCTAACAATTCAAGCAGGAAGATCAAAAAGACAGCTGCCGCAAGGAAATAGCTATTTGACTTGCTACCAAGTCATACCCTTTTCTGCCCTTTTTCTGGATTACACTTTGGCAGAATCAGTCCTCCTCCTGTCTGCAATCTTATCTTTTTTTGTGGCTGTTGGTTTATGTTGAGGGCACATAGCAAGTTTTATTCTGTTTTCATACCTTTTTGCAGTTGAAAAGTTTGCAGTTCAGTAGCAAGAATTGTAAAACAAGGAAGTTAGCAAGCAAGCAAATAAAAGAGGTCCCTCCGAGAGCTATGTTGGGTTGATGTGCCCTCCCTATTGTCAAATTCGTAGCTGGCTGACAGGCCGTACTCAGCGTGTGGTCCTCAATGGAACTGCATCTACATGGAAGGAAGTGTGTAGTGGGGTGCCCCAGGGCTCTGTTCTGGGCCCAGTGCTCTTCAATATCTTCATTAACGATTTGGATGAGGGGATAGATGGGGAACTCATCAAATTTGCAGACGACACCAAGCTAGCAGGACTAGCCAATACTCCAGAAGATAGGCTTAAAATACAGGAGGATCTGGACAGACTCAAACACTGGGCGCTATCTAACAAAATGAAATTCAATGGTGAAAAAAGTAAGGTTCTACATTTAGGCAGGAAAACTCAAATGCACATGTATAGTATACGTGGTACCTTGCTCAATAGTAGTAACTGTGAGAGGGATCTCGGAGTCCTAGTAGACAATCACTTCAGTATGAGCCAGCAGTCTGCTGCAGCTGCTAAAAAAGCCAACACAGTGCTAGGCTGCATTAACAGAGGGATAGAATCAAGATCAAATGAAGTACTAATACCACTTTACAATGCTTTGGTAAGGCCACACCTGGAATACTGCATCCAGTTTTGGTCACCACGATGTAAAAAAGATGTCGAGGCTCTAGAAAGGGTACAGAGAAGAGCAACAAAGTTGATTGGGGGACTGGAGGCTAAAACATATAGGGAACGGTTGCTGGAATTGGGTATGTGTAGTTTAACGAAGAGAAGAGTGAGGGGTGACATGATAGCAGTGTTCCAATATCTCAGGGGCTGCCACAGAAAAGAAGGAGTCAAGCTATTCTCCAAAGCACCTGAAAGCAGGACAAGAAGCAATGGATGGAAACTAGTCAAGGAGAGAAGCAACCTAGAACTAAGGAGAAACTTCCTGACAGTTAGAACAATTAACCAGTGGAACAACCTGCCTCCAGAGGTGGTGAATGTTCCAACACTGGAGGTTTTTAAGAAGAGACTGGACAGCCATTTGCCTGAAATGGCATAGGGTTTCCTGCCTGAGCAGGGGGTTGGACTAGATGACCTCCAAGCTCCCTTCCAACTTCTTCTTCTTCTTCTTCTTCTTCTTCTTCTTCTTCTTCTTCTTCTTCTTATTATTATTATTATTATTATTATTATTATTATTATTATTATTATTATTATTAAATCATATTTCTCTACAAGTATTATTGTTGTGTAGTGGGTCCGACGCAAGGAAGAGACGCCAGCCGGTGTGTGAGTTCAGCTCTTTATTGGATGGGGGGGGTAGCGAACTGGGGGATGAGGGTTACCTGGCCTCCTTAAATACCTAGCCAGGTAAGCGGACAGCCAATGGGGTTGGCCCTAGGTTTCCCGCCGAAACTGGGTTTCCCACCAAAACCGTTCAGGCCAACGCCCCCTGGTGGCTGTTGCTATGCAGGTGCCTGCATACATAACAATTATGGCTCTCTATTTTGTCCTTGTGGATTCTCAACTGATATTCTTTGCCTTACTGGGACCACTTTTTTCCTTTTACTCAATTTCTTGGAGGTTTATTTTGTTTTTCAGATTAAAAAGAAGGCTTAACAAATGCGCAATTTACTGTTCAGTTTGTAACCCTTAGGCATGATGGAAGAGACCAAGGAAAAGGGAGAGATTGGCCCTACTCCCTTGGCTGTCTTTGCTTGTCTCCAGTGTGGCACTATTATCTCAGGCTACCCCTGGGTTCCTCCAACATTTTGCCTCTGCTTCCCATTCACAAGCCTTTTCAAGTTGGTCCCTTTCCTCATTTGTTTTCACTACGGTTAAACTCAAAACAATCATCACAATCTCCATGGAAACAGATTTAGCGGCTCCTATGGAAACAGACATGAAGGAAGAACCCCTGCAGAGTTGCAGCTTTTGGAATAACTCCCACCCACAGTGTAGACAACAACTCTGAATGAATTGATGAACTGCTGTGATGCCGGATACTACTAATAAGCAATATAAGATGACCTGTTTATTTAAGGACATTACAGTTGACAGCAGTTGTGCATGGATATCCTGGATGTACATTTTGCATGGCTTTATCTGAAAATGGCCATTTCACATAATTGCTAGAAATATTGGCTTAGTGTCATTATCCAAATATGCATCTTCCTTACATTATACCTCTTTATACTGCATCCTGGATTTCCACTTTGGAGGGATGCTCTGAGCATTCTGTATTCTGAGCAGCCTTTCATCATTATCCATACCATGTCTCTGTCTTAAAAGGCAGAGAAAGCAATTCAGACAGACTCCTGCATGTGCAAATCTATATTCTTTTTCAGTATATGGTTATAAGTGGAATGGTGCATTTAATCAATTCTGAGTAGTATATAGTGTAAATTAACTAATTAATAGCACATTGATAAAGGTAAAGGTAAAGATTCCCCCACACATTCATGCTAGTCGTTTCCAACTCTAGGGGCCGGTGCTCATCTCCGTTTCAAAGCCGAAGAGCCAGCGCTTGTCCGAGGACATCTCTGTGGTCATGTGGCTGGCTTGACTAGACACCAAAGGTGCACGGAACACTGTTACCTTCCCATCGTAGTGGTCCCTATTTTTCTACTTGCATTTTTACGTGCTTTCGAACTGCTAGGTTAGCAGAAGTTGGGACAAGTAACAGGCGCTCACTCTGTTACGCGGCACTCGGGATTCGACCCGCCAAACTGCCAACCTTCTGATCGAGAAGCTCAGCATCCTAACCCACTGAGCCACCGTGTCCCTGAGCACATTGATAAGACTGTTCAAATTAAATGAAAATAAACATTCTTATTTAATTTTGGGACTCTTTCAGTCTAACAATGTTCATTATACACTGAGAAGAGTATTCTGGATGACAGAATTATAATTTTAACATTTTTTTTAGAGGGCAAGGAACGAAAATGCCATGATGGTGACATAATGATGTATATTGAGGGACAACTCAATATGTTTCTTGTTCTTGGTGCTTGTGTTTTTGCTCTGCTTGTCTTAAGCTGATCCAGGACAGAACACACCAATTTGTTTTATTTCCTGTTGGCAATCAGTGGGAAACTACATTGCCTGTACTAAATGATCACTACCAAATATTAGTATCACAGCCCTGGGATCAAGAGAGAGCAGCATGTTGCCTATAAGTTAAGAGTGGGCCATCCAACTCTTGCATAATACAGAATATAACTTAGCACTTCCCTGCCCTCCAGCTCCATTTGTACTGTATTCAGTGGTCATGTTCTTGCTTCAACTTTGGGGCTCTTGAAAAAAAGGGTAGTATGAGAGGCTAATATTTGGTATATGATGTAACAGGCATTACTGAAATCTAGCATAGCAAAATTTACGAAAGGAGTGTGTAATGTATTGGGCTTAATTGTAACACCACATGGTAAGCTGGAGCTAGCTAACAGCTCCCAGCATCTCAGACACCCAGTCTCCAGGGCTGCTATTGGTTGCCCCTAGGCGGCAATAGGCTGCTTTAAACCTATTGGCTGCCGCCTAGGGCCCAGGCTATAAATTGCTGCAAGCTGCAGCCCTGTTCCCTAGTTCAGATCCTGCAAGCAAATAAACATGTTCATTGCTGAACTCACTCGCCTCATCTTCATTCCTGCGCAACGAACTCACTACACAACAGAATGAAACAGGTGAAGGGCAGAACTTATTGCAAAAGTATAGATCCGACCAAAGGAAGAAAAAATGTCATCAGAGATGTAGAAGTCAAGAAAATTGAGGATAGGAATCTAGCCCAGAGCATATGGCTAAGAATAAATGAAGAGGAAAAATGAAATTACTGGGGGGGGGGGAGAGGGAATGGAGGAGAGACTGCCAAGATTCACAACCAGATTAGAACATTTCTAGGAATGTGACCTAGTACAGTAATAATGGAATACAGAGCAGATAGTATATGTAGATTTTAGCAAAGCCTCTTGAAATCCCAATAGAGTAAATGGCAAAATATGGATTGGGCTATGTATTAAATTCAAATTGTATTCAAACTGTACAAAATGTCACACAAATACGGAATATGTTCATAAGAAATTCTCTAGTGCAGGGGTGTCAAACTCAATTTCATTGAGGGCCGCATCAGCATTGCGGTTGCCCTCAGGGGGCCGGGTGGGTGTGGCCAGGGTGGGCGTGGCCTACTGGGTGGGCGTGGCTAGAGTGCGTATGGCCTGCTGGGTGGGCGTGGCCAGCTCTACATCGTTCGCCTCAAGGCTGCCTCTGGGGGCCTGGGCAGGAGTGGGGCAGATCTGGGGGTCTCTGGCAGAAGGAGGGTCTCTGGGCCAGGGCCAAGGCAATGGAGGACGTTCTCTCACTGTTTCCAGGATGGCTTTGCGGGCCGCATGAAACCACTTCGCGGGCCGGATCTGGGCCCCGGGCCTTGTGTTTGACATGTCTGCTCTAGTGCATTATTGTGTGTTGGCTTACCAATATAGACCCTGGAACCAAACAACTGAGCTGAAGTCAATGGATCTGAGAAGTTAATCTAGCTTTTCAGCATGGCTATAATTTATGTCCCTATAATATTTACACAGAAGCTTTGATAACATTCAGAAATCTAGCTTTAGGGCTGAATAAATGGAGGCAAATTAATACTCAATAGTTTATTATCCACAAATCCTTTTAATGCTTAAGAATTCATATAGTGATTCCAATTTTAAGTTGCCTTTGAAAACATGATATCATAGATCTATATGAAAGATGCATTGTTGAAGTGTTACATGAATCATCTTTCCCTCTTAAGAAACTATCAAAGACTTAGTGGAATAAAGGACTGCTTAGGCTGGTTCACTGAACTAATATTCCCTTTTACAAAAATTGCTTGCTCTGGGCAAATTACTTATTTGTGTAGCTGTGTATCTTCGCTACCTTATTAGAATTTTTTTTTAATGATAGACTAGGACATCCTGTCAACAAAAGTGCGTATAGTCAAGGCTATGGTCTTCCCAGTTGCAATGTATGGCAGTGAAAGTTGGACCATAAGAAAGGCTGAGCGCCAAAGAATTGAGGCCTTTGAACTATGGTGCTGGAGAAGACTCCTGCGAGTTCCTTGGACTGCAAGGCGATCAAACCGGTCAGTCCTAGAGGAGATCAACCCTGACTGCTCTTTAGAAGGCCAGATTCTGAAGCTAAAACTCAAATACTTTGGCCACCTAATGAGAAGGAAGGACTCACTGGAGAAGAGCCTAACGCTGGGAAAGATTGAGGGCAATAGAAGAAGGGGACGACAGAGAATGAGGTGGCTGGATGGAGTCACTGAAGCAGTAGGCGTGAGCTTAGATGGACTCCAGAAGATGGTAGAGGACAGGAAGGCCTGGAGGAATGTTGTCCATAGGGTCGCGATGGGTCGGACACGACTTCGCAGCTAACAACAACAACAGGACATCCAGCTATATAATGGGAGATGTTCTATTGGCCAGGAAGGAAAAGTATTTAACAATGTGTGTTTTTGACAGCCCAACATCTTGTCTCTAGAGCCTGAAGAGGGAACTGATAGACCAAACAAATGTAGATGTATCATATCTATTCATAGGCTTGAATGACCTTGTGCTAGAGCCCTCAGAGCAACATCTCACACAGAAAAAATCCAGCAAGTGAATACACTGTCTTCTGTACACTGAGATTTTATCTTTTCCCCTCTGAATATCTGGGTGCTACATTCAGTCTCTTTGCTTCTGTCCCTGAGAATAACATAGAAGAAAGACCATTTCTTTCAAAACTATTCCTGATATTTTACTTGGTAGATGATGGAAGTTCAACTGACAGTTTAACTGGATCCAAACGTCATGTGTCTTACATTGTATGATTCCAAGCATTGTAGTTTGTAAATCCCTTTTTAAGGCTTAGGTTGTTATTTGTACCCATCACCTAGTGTGATTTAATTCAGTAAGTCACACAATGACTTAAGAAGCAGTTTGGTGTAGTTATTAAAATCATCAGACTGGAAACCGACTTGTAGTCCTGCCTTAGACACAAAGCCAACTGGGTGACTTTGGGTCAGTCACTTTCTCTCAGCTTGGAAACAATGGAAAACCACTTCTGAAAATATTGCCAAGAGAAGTCCATGGATTTGTGCATGTGGTCACCAGGAGTCAAGATTTGAATCAAAGCCACTCTCCCCGTCCCTACAAAATAGTCTGATGTGCAAACCCAGTCATTCTATTCTTTAATAACCACAGAGACAAGCCTCTGACAGGACTAAAGTAGTTTTTACCAAAGATTGAATATTCATTTATCATCTATCAGCATCCAGAAACTGATTAAAGACATGACAAGGATCTATGGCTATTTATGAAACAGATGTAATAACCTGTGATTGGCTGCTATGATGTATAATTCTGTTTTCCTTACTCTGGTGCTCTCCACATGTTTTCAATCATACATATCCAAAGATAAAGCAGCTGGCAAAGGTTAAATAAAGGAATAGATGGGTTTTCTACAGGACAAGTTGAGAAGAACTGGTCTTGTTTGTATAAACCTGCTTTAGCTAACACTATATCTCCATCAGCCACTGAGCAACCCAACCAATCTAGATATAATCATGTCTTCAGTAGTAGATGATTCTGAAGAATGCCTCTAGCTAGTAGGTATGTTGCTTATTGAAAATTCTTCCAAGTGGAGAATTGACTGTTACAAATACTGTAATAGCCCATGACCTGAATTAGGAGATAACAATGAACAGCAGTGCCTTCATGCTTTAACTGAAAAACAAGAGGTTTGGTAGGTTGTGATGTATCTTCAAAGGAAGTCTTTCACACCTATCTTGCACTAAGATCTATTAAAATATTTGTTTGCCTTTGAACACAGTCTAATTACTGAACAAAATTAGGTCTGTATGTTATTTTTATCTATTATTTTGAATGTATTATCAAAAATGTCTCTTTTAGGAAAGTAGCATAAACACTAAGAACAAAACTTTTATAGTACCTATCAACTACATGATAAAATTGTACATAAAGTACAATTTGCAACTTAAACTACATGACGTATTGTGCATTGGATTAGAGTACATGGAATGCATGCACCCAAGAGGATGCTCCAACCAGAGTGCAGAAGTTATGACCTGCAGGCCATGCAACAACCTCCAAGGGATTTGGTGCAGCCTCTGAAATTTTTCCAGATGTTGTCTCCCATTTCTTCTCCATCTTCTTTATGTCATAATAAATCAAAAGAAAGAAAGCATATATTCATGTAATCAAGGAATCATCCCTTTCCCACATATATTACAGCCAGGAGGCAATAAATGAGTTCAAATAGGAGCTTCATGGTCTCAAAATCTTTGGTATCTTAAATAGTTTGCTAAGGAACAAGCTACAATAACTATTTAAGCTAACTATAAGTTAATGACTTCTTTACACAAACAAACTTATTATTTAACTACCCAATACCTGACTGTTTCAGAATAGATTTTACATATACAATAAAGTGAGCTATTTGATTCTACTTTTATATTGCTCTATGTACAAAAATAGAATATAGGGTATAATTGGCTTTCTATTATGTTGAGATATTGTCACAGCTATTATTATGTGACTCCAAATTAATGGGATGCAGGCAACAGATCTTATTGTGCATAAAAGAGCATCAGAATACTAAGTAGACTGACTGCTATTGTCATTATTATCAGGGAATCTATAGCACAGATAGCACAAGGAGTCAAGCTATTCCCCAAAGCACCTGAAGGCATGACAAGAAGCAATGGATGGAAAGTAATCAAGGAGAGAAACAACCTAGAACTAAGGAGAAATTTTCTGACAGTTAGAACAATTAATCAGTGGAACAACTTACCTCCAGAAGTTGTGAATGCTTCAACACTGGAAGTTTTTAAGAAGAGATTGGATAACCATTTGTCTGAAATGGTATAGGGTTTCCTGCCTGAGCAGGGGGTTGGACTAGAAGACCGCCAAGGTCCCTTCCAGTTCTGTTATGCTGTTCTGTTCAAGGGCTGAGTGACTGACCCAAGGTCACCCAGGTTGACTCAGCCTTCTATCTTTCCAAGGTTGGTAAAATGAGGGCCCAGATTATTGGGGGCAATGTGCTGACTCCGTAAACTGCATAAAGAGGGCTGTAAAACACCATGAAGTGGTATATAAGTCCAATTGCTATTGCTATTTGTGCTTAAGGCAGAACTAGAACTCATCATGTCCCAATTTCTTAACCACTACACCAAACTGGCTGTCTAGAATATTTATTCAACATGGAAAAATGCTGACTGAAAAATGTGGGTAATACATGGACTGTTGCAAGAAATTAATATTGGTTAGAAAAAAGCAAAAGTGGTTATGTGTAAGAGTGTGTTTCTGTTTCCTCTGTTATATATTTTATTATAAATGACTTTGGTATGTTGAATATACTGGGGATGACTGGCACAGTGGTTAGAATGCAGTATTGAAGGCTCACTCTGCTCACTGCAAGGAGTTTGATCCTGACTGACTCAAGATTGACTCATCCTTCCATCCTTCCAAGGTTGGTAAAATGAGGACCCATATTGTTAGGGGCAATAAGCTTAATTCTCTGTAAGCCATTTAGAGAGTGCTTTAAAGCAGGGATCCCCAACCCCAATCCATGGACCGGTACCGCACAAACAAGCAAAGCCCCATCCACGGGATGCAGGCAGCACACAAAACCACGCCCTCTCCGGTCCGCAGAAAAGCCTCTCTGCACGTAACCAGTCCCTGGTGCCCAATTTGTACATTGCACTGTTTTAATTTGCAAACAAATAAATAAATAAAAGGTTGGGGACCTCTGCTGTAAAACACTGTGTAGTGGTATATAAATCTAAGTGCTAAGTGCTGTTGCTATTTAAGAAGTGTGGTGTAAAACAAACAAAGGTCCAAGAATGAATGGGTGCTGAATGAATGCTTGCTGAATATAAAAATGACTGAGCAGTATGAAAGAAACACATTGAGATGGTTTGATTATACAGAGAAAATGAATGAGAATCAAATCCCAAATATACATTCCTGACATCTGGAGGTGGCTGATCATACATGTACAATCCCAAAAACCTGAATAAATAAATAAAATAATTCCCTGAAGGAAAAACCTATCTGCATATCCTAATTCTTCCTCATCTGTTGCCTTACAGATATCAGACAATAACTAAAGATAATAATTCCCATTTTCCCAAATCTCTAATTCATTCTGAATATTCAGATGTGTAAAGAAGCATAACATGTACTATAATTTTGATAAATTGAAATAAACCCAAGATATAAAGATTTTACATTGTTAGTTTCTAATGACATCTCTGAATGCCTACTTATGTTAAAATGCAATATGGCTGAAGTTATTAAGAAGGCAATGGTATTAAAAATTACAGAACCATAGAATAAATTTTGCTGACAGTGTTGGATGTTTTTTTCAAAAATCAATTCAGCTGCTAATGGCTGATTTTTTTAAAAAAATAAAGCATATTGTGCTAGCTATATTGCCCTTCAATATAACCCAGAGTCCAATTATAAAAATAAAATGCGGTTTCATTGTGTGGGGTGGAGGGAGTGGAGAAAGAGAAGGAGGAAAAAGACAGGATGTAAGCCTTCTTTCCAAATATTTGCATGGGGAAATGGAGAGATTTTCACCCTGATCAATCAACTCTGACATATGGCATAATATAATAGAGACACTGATATGAGAAGAAAGCATAGATTAAAACAACAATATAATGGCAGATTTAACAAAATTATAACATGAAAACAAGTTTTTAAGTTTTTAAAGGCAGGACAATAAGTAACAGATGGAAACTTATCAAAGAGAGATCTAACCTAGAATTAAGGAGGCATTTCCTGTCAGGGAGAACAATTAATCAGTGGCTTTCTCTAGAAGTTGTGGGTGCTCCATCACTGGAGGTTTTTAAGAAGAGATTGCACAGCTATTTATCTGGAATGGTAGGGTCTCCGGCTTGAGCAAAGGGATTGGACTAGAAGACCTCCAAGGTCCCTTCCAACTTTGTTATTCTGTATTCTTTAAGTAGAATTTTTTTTTAAAAAAAGGCTCTTTCAACAGATTTTTATATCTTCATTTTCTATAGCAATTCATTGTAAAAGCTCCATATTCACAGATAATTTTTATGAATCTGAATTTAAAAAAATAAAAAGTTACTCCTTGGGGACACCGCAGAATAAATAAATCTCACATATTATCCAAAAGAAATTGGCCAGACAAAACATTTCAGCTGAATCAGGTGTAAGGTAACCCTTTCCAAATCTATTTGTTAGAGCAAAAGGAAGATTGATCTCAATCCAAAATGACTTATTTATGGTCCTCTTGGCCAAGTAAAACAGTGACAAGGCACATAACTGTCATGGTTTCAGAAAAACTAAACCAGAAGGAGTAGTATAAGTATCTGAAATATTGTATTGGAGATCTTAAAACCTAAGAAACTTTTTTTGACAGTACTGTTGTAGTACTAAAGGTACAATAGTACTTAAAACATGTGCTTTAAATGGAGGGGCTTTCTTTGTAGAATCATTTTAACAAGGCATAAGACATGGAACTTTGCAGGATCCAATCTGGGTCGGTCACCGGGACCAGCAGTTTAGTCTCCCGAGCTTTCAGACTCGTGATGGAGCCCATCCTCAGGGAACTTCTCTCACACCAGAATGTGTGCACTGGGGTGTTCTATGCGTAGTATTTATATGGTGCCTGGTTGTGTGTGTCTTTAGTTGTTAATTGGAGTGTTTGCTGTAGCACAAGGAAGCAACAACCAACAACTTAATAGTCGGCCATCAACATTCCAATTACTGCACACAGAACAGCACATAAACACTACACGTATGTAGAACAGCCCAATGCATACATTCTGGAGAGAGAGAAGTTCCCTAAGGGTGGGCTCCAGCATGGGTCCAAAAGCTCAGACAACTAAACCTTTGGTCCTAGTGACTGATTCAAATTGGATCCTGCAACATTACACTATATTTGCCTTCACATGGAATTTTCTACAGGCTGTAGAGATGCTCCTCCTTTATCCTACTGTTAATCAGAAGGAAAGCACAAAAGTCATCCAGTGTCTCTTCTTACTCTGTATTTAATCTCTGAAAATGGAGCTGTAACATCCATGTTTTTGCAGAGTGCATACCAAATTGTATATGTACATACCATCCACACTTGATGGGACAAGTACTTTGTACTCAAAGCACACTCCCTTGTATGGCATCTGCTCCAACTGCTAGAATTAGTGACAGAGTTAAATTTTAAGACTCTGCTTTCTACAGAGAAACAAATTCCTGACTGCCTCCTACATGAGAATATGAACAATGAATAACTTACAGAATGGGGCAAAACATAACACAACTCTTTGTGCAAATAACACATGCACAATAAATGCTTTCTACAAACATACACAAAGGCTGCCAGTCAGATATAGGTGATGGTTAAATAATCAACTTGAATCCAAGGAAGAGCAATGTTTATTTTGATCAGGGTTTCTTTTGATCAGATAAGGAAAGTTAAATCAGAAAGCCAGTGTCCTGCCTGCTGTGGCATAGATTTATGCCAACATTTAATGTCAAAATAAAAATCCAGAAGCTACCAATATCAACAGGCTGAGGTTAAGCATTTTTTTCTGTGTGCAGGGAAAAGATGAATGTGCAAGCTAGTAAACGACTGAGCCTATGTTAAGTTACTGTGGCTGTCTAAAATTTTGGATTCAAAAGCACAAAGGGCATGCTTTTTCCTGAAATTGTGCAACTTTATCTACACTGCCACATGATTCTGGGAAAAGCCAGTTTGGTTTAAAATGTTGCAGACAAGTATAGGTTTGTGCCCTTTCTGTTCCAAAGCACATTTTTGCCATAAATTCTTTATGATTTTTCCACATATGTGTGTGTGAAATGGCATAAGTTCTTGGCAACATAATTCATGCTAGACATTTTGAAGTATGGCAAAGCTCTCATGGGACAAATTGGATAGCCAGATGCCTTCTTCCGTTAGACAGGCTCAGGAGACAACATGTTTTAAAAATTACACTAGAGTGGTGTCTTTATGTACCGTATATACTTGAGTATAAGCCGACTAGAGTATAAGCCGAGACCCCAAATTTCACCCCCAAAAACTGGAAAAAGTTGTTGACTCGAGTATAAGCCGATCCGCCGTTCTGCAAGCCTCTGCCGCCAGCAGAGGCTCGATCCGCCATTTTGCAAGCCTGAATACACAGTCGCCGGGTCTCCGTTCCTCTGTGCCCTGCCTGCCTGCTTCTTTCCACAGCGGAAAGGAGCAGGCAGGCAGGGGGCGGAGGAACGGAGACCTGGTGACATTTGGGGAGGTTTGGGCGCCTCTCCAAATATCCCCAAACGTCGCCGGGTCTCCGTTCCTCTGTGCCCTGCCTGCCTGCTTCTTTCCACAGCGGAAAGAAGCAGGCAGGCAGGGGGCGGAGGAACGGAGACCCGGCGACGTTTGGGGATATTTGGAGAGGCGCCCAAACCTCCCCAAACGTCGCCGGGTCTCCGTTCCTCCGCCCCCTGCCTGCCTGCTTCTTTCCGCTGTGGAAAGAAGCAGGCAGGCAGGGCACAGAGGAACGGAGACCCGGCGACGTTTGGGGATATTTGGAGAGGCGCCCAAACCTCCCCAAACGTCGCCGGGTCTCCGTTCCTCCGAGCCCTGCCTGCCTGCTTCTTTCCGCTGTGGAAAGAAGCAGGCAGGCAGGGCGCAGAGGAACGGAGACCCGGCTTCGTTTGGGGAGGTTTGGGGAGGTGCGCGCGCACCTCCCCAAACCTCCCCAAACTTCGGCAGGTCTCCGGACGGCGGTGGCTTGGGAGAGGTGAGCGCGATCCCGGAAGCTCCAAAGCCTCGGCCGCGCACAAGTCCTTGGTAAGTTTTTTTGTTGACTGGAGTATAAGCCGAAGTGGAATTTTTCAGCCCAAAAAGTGGGCTGAAAAATTCGGCTTATACTCAAGTATATACGGTATTTAAAATGAGAACCTGGAAAGCAAAAATAAAATCAGGCACTTTTAAAAGACAACCCAAGACATGCAAACCCTTCTCTTTTATGTTATTTTCCTGCTTGTTATTACCTCCCTGTTTTTCTTGCTTTCAAGAACAAACACAAAGCTCTGGGTGCATTATTTTCACTCTCATTAATTAAAAGCCACCTCAGAAGTGTGTAATTTGACTCAATCCACTAAATAATGCATTGCCCACATTGTTTTTATGCCAGGGGTTTCCATATGCACATGGCGCTCTGCAGGAAGAAAAACAGGGAGATAACAAAAAGCAGGAAAACATCTTAAAGTTTGCAATTCTTCAGCAGTTGGGTTGCCTTTTAAAAGTGCCTGATTAAAGATTTAACAAGTCCCTGAAGCTTGGCTACACAAAACTCAGCTTGAAATTAGTTTCTCTTCATACTCACTCAGGCACAAATGAAAGGTATTCATACTTAGAGGTGTGAAAATGAAAATAGGACAATGGACAAATACATTTCAATGAATCCAATTCACCTTTCAACAGAATATACGTGTGGAGTTTAGCAAGCGTTCTTTTTGCACATTCAGGTACAGAAAACGAAACTGTGAACCGAGATCTAAGGTAGGTGCAAAATAGAGAAATCTCAACACCTTCAGATACAGACATCCTTCCTTGGGGAGTGGGGTGCAGAAAAATAGGACATGATTGACTTAATCTGCTGGGTAGGGAAGAAATCTGGTAGCCAAATTATCTCCATGCCATTTTGATAGGACAGTGGGATAGAATGGCTATCATGTGCAGATGCGTTCCTGATTTTGCTGAGAATCAGGGAATGACTAGGGCATTCCAGGAAAACGTTTGGGTGGCATACTGTCCACATCTTTGGATGCCTTTGGTCACCAGGTTTCCATCAAGTAGGCTAAGGCAATGTGCAACTGGAATAAGCATCAAGACATCTTGGTGATTCAGACTTTATTGGCAAAAGGGATGCTAAACAAATCTTGTCTGAGGCACAGGGTTGTTACTTGTAAATGACAAAAATGTCCCAGGTTCCATTAACTCCATACTCAGAAATATTCAGAACAATTATTTACAAAATAAGACAAACTTTTAAAATTTACAAATAATTAAAAGGCATTGATAAAAATGAAAACAAAAACAAACAGGAATAAAACAGTCCCCAAAGTAGAAGTAAAAAAGGGGTTCCCAATGAAAACACTAAAAACCACCCCCAAAAGGAAATATTTACACCACGTTAGCAATCATTGTAAATTCTATCCCTTGCTCCCCCTGATTTACAAATTCATGCAGCAAAGAGAAAGAGGCTGCCCTAGAAAAGCTATCCAGGCTGGGTTGTTATTGGTTAGTTGCTAGTGTCTGCTTTGTGTGCTGTACTTCATGTGAAAACAGGCCCAGCCTCCACCCAAGATTGTATGTGGATAAACAAAATTAAGAACTAGGTGGACAATATCTTTGTTTTCCTGGAACAGTAGGCGCTTGGTGAAGAAGGTTCAGCCTAGGTGTCAATAGCTATTAGATTTCTAGTAGCAATTAGAACATGCCTTCAACTGGGCGTAGATAAAGAACAAGGCCATAGGTGTGAGATTTGCATGGAACTTGCTGGCCTGCCAAAGAATTTTCCTCAGCTACCTAGGTACAGGAGATAATTGTTCATTTGTATTAAAGGTAATTAGATTGAGTTGTAAGCCTGTAGCCCTCAAGACTTGAATACCAATATAATGAATCTCATGTGACTGGAGAATATAGGATTATGAACTTGAAGTTCTTCTCTGATACAATTCGCTTGGGCTTGGCCCACTGTCCTTCATTAGCTGCACATTATTCCGGTTTTGCTTTCTAGCACTCAATAAAAATTCATTTCAGAATATCCCAAGCTACTGATGTTTTAAGTTAGATACAGAAAATATCACATTATTTTGCACGTGAATGCAATTAAGGTAAAACAGGAACGGACTCTATAAGAGTGTAAGCAACATAATGCTGGTGGTTTCCCTGCAGAGCGTTACATGCTTACTAGCCACAGTTTTAGCAAGCCACAAAGAAAACCTTGATGCAAATTCCACTGGGATGGTGCTTGCAGTCCAACATCTGATAAAAATATGTTAGGTTGCAATGTTTTCAGTTTAATCCCTTGCCTCTTCTTTGACCCCTCCCCCCCAATGGATGCTCATGAGGTCACTACTGTTTAACTGGCAATGACTTGCAGCATCCATTGCAAATAACACTGACTTTTTTTCCAAAGATACCTAAAGGTATTTGGCAGTGTTAGTTTTATTTGGATTCCCCTCAATACCCTTTCTAATCTTTTGAAAGAATTTCCCACTTTGATATTAGGAGTTGGTTGCCTTCCCTGAGAAAAATGTGAATTTATGCACTAATGTGCAATATTGCTGCTAGCTGTTCTACATCTGAAAATCCATCATTTTAGTTATCTTCTATCTTTTTCATCAACCCTTATGCAAATTTAGAGTATGCCATTATTTAAAGAAACTCTTTCAGTGTTATAAAGGAATTCCTCAGCTGTAGTTCTCTCCAGAACATGACCTGTTCATTTAAATAAATGAACATGACCTGTTCATTTAAATACCAAATAAACATCAGGATTAATATATGTTTAAAGGCAGATAATGGCTGGAGGGAAAAAATGCAACAAACTTGATTGGTTGTAGCTTCTTTTTTTCTTCTACTACTGTTAAGTGAGTCTGACCAAACCATAGGCAGGCTCCTGGAATAAAAAAGATATCAGCTAGAAACAGATTAACTAAGATAATTTCACCTTTCTGCTTGAATTCAAGATTCATGCTACCTGGTATGAATTTTACCAATTCCCTACTTATTTTGTTTCCATCTTTCATCTTCAGCTATAATATAGTAAATTTACTCTTCAGCTATAATATAGTAAATTTACTCACAAGTAAATTCCATGACATCCACTTATTTCGGAGACAATATACACAGTTGAAGCTGCAGATTATGCTTTCTAAAGCACCTTCTTAATTAGGAACAATAACCTGGACCTTTGAGTCCAAATAGGAAGGTAAGCTGCAAGAAGAATAGGTAGCCATCATTCAGTGGGCAAAAACTAAGCAAGAAAACTCTTTTAGATACCCCTAATGGAGTCTCAGAGGAACAATCTGTTCCTAAATTACTTCAGGAATTGAGTCTTCCTCTCTTTCAGTTAATATTTGGTTGGGGACAGGGAATTGCAGAACCAATTACTGTAGAACATTCAGGAGAACCAAAGCAACTGCCCTGATGTTATTTGAGAATCTAACTCACATAGAATTCCAAGTCTCAAAAATGACTTTGTAGTAGAAAAATACACAAAAACACACACACACACACACAAAATACACACTCCACTTTAGCTATTAGCTATTCTCTCTTCTCAGGGAGAAATGCAAAATGGGGCAAACACCTGATGAAACAATCTCCATCATTATCCTTGTTTGGACTCTGGTCTGGTATTCCTATTAAGGTTACAGTTGAAATGGATGTTCAGTGCAATGAATGTCTAATCCTTCGAGGAAGTGAAGATATGCTTGAAAGATGTGGATAATGGAATGGGTGATCCTGGGAACTCTAAGGTGACAGAAGATTGGCTCAGCAGAGTTTTCCAAGGGCTACTTTCTAATACGCAACCCTCCCCTTGGGCTTCTACTTGAGAATAAATTGCGTAAAATAAATAAATAGGTTTGGCATCACTTATACTTTACAAAATCCAGGTTAAATTGCAGAGAATTTAGAGTGGGTTTTTATGTCATTTTAACTGCAAATATTCATCAGGCTTGTGCCCCCCCCCAGAGCAACCCATTAATAACAAGATGATAGAGGCATTTAATTCCTACAATTCTAATTATTTTGACAGTGAACTGGACTAAAAACTCCTGAATTTTGTCATTTGTTCACAGTAATGAAAAGCAAAAATTTAAAAATATGAAGTGCAAGATATAAATGAAGCAATGTACTGAAAATCATTCAAAATTTGCACAACTTCTAGAAGAAGAACATTAGAAAGTGTTTGCAATGATTTAGGATTTTGAAAGGCAACTTAGTTTTAGATTTCCCAAAGCTGTATCTCAATTAGTAATGGGAAAAGCCAGGGGAAAAAAATTTCTTCTCTGTGAGCTAACCAATCATGGTTTGACTACATCACTATTCAAGAGCAGTTCTGTAAGAAATGAGCAAATGTGTCCTTTTTCATGTGAAAACAATTGGGGATTGCAGCATGTTTAGAAAACTGTTTCAATTCAAAAGTTCCCTTACTTGCAATAGCTGTCAAGTCAGGAGAGTTTTACTTGTATTCTAAATTTTCCACTGACATACAGCTTTCTATATGCAGGATATTTGAAATAGTAGAGAGAAATTACATAAAAGCAATGCAGATTTTATCCACCCTACTCTAGGCTCTCTGAAAATAGAACACAGTAAGACCAAATTGGGGGGGGGGAAGCCAGCAGAAGGGTTTGAAAATGAGCTGGTTTGCACTGGTTGATGAAATTCCCCCAATGTGTCCTGATGGGAGAGGCACTTAGGGAGCAGCTTAAGTTGTTTGCTTGTTTAAAATGTATTTATTTAAAAGAATTATGTGACTTCCCACCTTCATCCACAACTTGGGGCAGCTCATGTTGCCAACTCCTCCACTCTAAGGCCCTGATCTCCTTTAGCCAAATGATTTGGAGCAGAACTATTAATACTGTAAAAGGGCTAGAGCACAGGTCTGCAACCCACGGCTCCGGAGCCGCATGCGGCTCTTTCAGCCGTCTCCTGCGGCTCCCAGTTTTCTGACGTGCAATCCCCAAAAAAAAGTGGGACTAAAAAAGTTCAACCAATCAATTCAAATATGCAGGGTAGGTGCATATCTCGCCTTGGTTCCACTCTTCAGTCAAACCCTGTTCTGCGCATGCGCGCATGTACACGCATGTGCACACATTTTTTTGCGGCTCCCAGTTTTTCCTTTTGTGAGGGAACCGGTTCCGAGTGGCTCTTTCACTGTTTCAGGTTGCTGATCCCTGGGCTAGAGAGAATCCATAAGGTATGCTGTGCAATCTTTATCCTGCCTTGTTGTAATATACAGAAGAAATCAAGCCACCCGCAAGTTGTATTTTCACATAATAGAATGCTGATAGAGCTGGTTCTCTCCCTCTCCATCCAAAGAAGAATTTTCTACCTTTTGTTTCTACTGCACAAAGTGATGGGATTACACATAAGGAAGCTGTTTGTGATACAGGTTCAGTGACCATTGAAACCTATGACAAGTGGTAGTTGTAACTGAAGTTGTGGCTGGCACAACACCCCCACATTTATGTGATTGTGATCCAGGTGCTCAGCAATCAGCCCAGATTTCAGACATTGCAAGTTTCATTCATTCACATGTTCGTGATTGGCAGCCTTCCTTTCCTGCTTCCCACAAGAGATCTTTGCTTAACAATGGTAACTAGGGACTGCCAGAACTGCTGTTGCTAAGCAGTAATGTCATGTGACATTTAAAACACATTGCTTAGCAATAGAAATTCCAATATCCCAGTTACAGATATTAACCAAGAACTACCTGTACTGAGGTCACCAAATGACTGCTTTTTGTTTTAGGAACCCTAAAGAAGACTTACATGAGTCTGCATTAACAGGACTGTGCTACAAATTCAGATATTTCATATTTCCCCTTCTGTCTTAATCCTCTGCGGAAAAGGAACGTAAGGATCTACTAGGCAATAGGTTGTTTAATGCAGGGGTCTCCAACCTTTCCGGGCTCAGGGACCAGAGGAAAGGAGAGCAGCTTCAAAATTGCTGCATGTGCACGTGCATGTGAGGCCATGTACACTGGCACGGCACTAGCAGCCCCATTCACATCCAGCATGCTCTGGCACCATGCGTATGTGTGAATGGCCATGCACCTCCTGGCACTGACTAGCAGTCCGTGGTTAACTGCCTTTCGCTAGTGTTCCCGTTCCTGTTCACGCACATGCACACATGCAAATGGGCCGCGGGTGCTAGCGCAAGTAGGGGGAATGCATGCCCACACGTGTGCACTGGACAGCCATTTCTGAGGCCTGCTGGCCAAGAGCCCATGGCCTGGGACCGGGCCATGTCCTATAGGTTAGGAACCCCTGGTTTAGTGAATGGAGAGTTAGGTGAGATGACTGTGAGATGTCCTGTCCTAAGGTGAACAGCTGCATGCAATTGCCCCAAGAATCTTGAATGTTTCATCAGGCCTGTGCTTATTCAGCTCTGCATTTTGTCATTTCATACCCACACTTTAAAATATAGAAGTCTGTGGATCAAAAATACTGACATTTCCACAAGAAAAAGATTGAAATACTTTCTCTTAAGAATTATATAGCACCATCATCTGCATTAGGGAAATAAGGCCGTGTGGAGACATGGAGGTTTCAGCATTTCTTGGTTGTAAATTTCCTAGAGTTACCCATACTCTGGCCATTCAAGCACAGAAACGGTGACTAATACTTGTTTTAAACTAAAGAGAAGATATCTACTACCTAAAGATGAAAATCCATCTCCGTTTTCAATTGTCACAGGAAATCTGATGCATAGGACCAGGAAAGCAAGGTGCGCCATGTTTCCCCGGTGCTGGTGGTTGCTGCAGATGGCTAAAAAATGCCCTCTCTCTCTCTCTCTCTCTCTCTCTCTCTCTCTCTCCCTCTCTCTCTCTCTCTCTCTCTCTCTCTCTCTCCCTCTCTCTCTCCCTCTCCTCTCTCTCTCTCTCTCTCTCTCTCTCTCTCTCTCTCTCTCTCTCTCTCTCTCCTTCTCTGTGTTATAAGCATCTGATTCTTGAAAGCAGCACCTCTTAATCTCTGATGCTTTTTTCCCTACAGACTAAGCAGGCAGTTCAGTCAGCACAATACATCAGCTCACAGTATTCCCTGATGCCTTTTCCCATAATGCCGTTCCCGAATGAAAAAAAGGCATCTCCTTGAATTGGGAAATAAAACTCACTCGCAGGCACGCAAACATCCAACGTCATGAACCACAGCACAGCATTCAACTCTCACTGCTCAAATTCCTGTTGTGAGTGGTCAGTTAGGAATAGAAAGGTTTCCAGAGACAAGAGAGACTTTCATTCTGTCCCCAGCTATGCCATATAGGGTCTGTATGTCAGATCTCCTCAATGAGCTACAAGAAGACAGAAGCTATTGCTCCAACCATGAAAGAGCAACATTCCTCAGCTGTGGCTGGCTCAGGAACGGCCAGTCCTAGAACTGCCAGAGATTGGTAGCTTCAGGGCAGAGTGGTTCTTCCATCATCAGTTGTAGATCCTCTCACTCACTTGAGGGCCCTATTTTCTCCTCCACCCGGCTGCCGTCAGGGGGATGCAATTTGCACTTAGAAGGGGAATGTCGGACAGTTGAACGTGATGACCGAGCAAAACAGGAAGTCAATGACTGAGAGCTGCAATCACAAGCAATATCCTATAAAGAGAAAAAAAAAATACTGAGTGGAAAAAGAACAGGTTCAGATGAAGACTTGAGATGGTGGTTAAGAGCAGGAATCTTCACATTACCCATAGCAGTAAATTCCTTTATGCAGGATGCTGTGTTTGTGCTCTCATCTACATCATACTGAGGCCTGCTGTACTCAACTACATAAAGTTAGTTTCCCTTTTCTTGGCAAAAGAAAGAGATAGAACTGTTCAGTGAAAAAACTTGTCAGCTATAACTGAATGTTCATTTTTCATGAAAGAATTTATGAAGGAAGGAAGAGTGACAAGCTAAGGTAAGTAAAGTTTATTTTTTGTTTGTTTGTGCTGAAAGTTGGTATTTATAGCTCTGTATACTTTTCCTATTTTCATTCTATTCTCTGTGTAATCTTTACTACAGGCTACAAATTTGTCTTGTTTTGTGTTTACTGTTTGCTAATTTCCAGCATTGCTCTTTAGAAACCACTTTCCTCTCACTGTTGAGTTGCTGGGAACATACATGTAACCCAACTGATAGTAGACAGTATCTAATCTAGTACTAATTAGATATTAATTAGTATCTAATCTAAGGGATAGTCCAGGAGAGGCTGGGAGGAAATAAAGGTACGCCAAAGCAAAATAGAAGGTAGCAGTGTACCAAGAGAGAGAAATTAATGCACTACCGAGAGATTCCGTAGGCTTCCCAGCTAGAAAAATTGATAGATATAGCAAGGAAGCCCAGAGAAGAAATAAGTAAAAACTGGAAAGAGTAAGTCTTACTACAATACTCTTATCTCATCACATACATCCAGTATGAAATTAGATCTATTTGTCAAAGATTGTATATTTAAATTATTCTGGACAAATAAAATGTAATATATAAAAGGTAATTAAGGCTGCAATATATGCCCAACCTCTAATATAAGTATGCCTGATACCTAGTGGTCTTTACTTCAGGTTATTGGTAATCACTCCTAAAACAGACATTGCATGAAAGAAGAAGAGTAGTTATTGAAATCAATGTCTGGGAATTCTGGGAGCTGAAGTCCACAAGTCTTAAAGTTGTCAAGACTGCAGACCCCAGGTCCAGACTATAAATTAATCCTGATCTGGAAAAAAGTGAAGTGTCAAAGGCACGTATTAACACATTCCTTGGTTTCATGCAGTTAGAATAAGTATCTTCCACAAGCCTCCTAGACAGATATGATTGCCAGACTCATCTGAATTTTTTTTAACTACTGTGCAGTCTACACCAAAATATTATGAAAGCCATTGACATCTTTGTGTTTTGGCCTTCACATTGTTAGTGGATGGAAAATATCCTATATGATATATTTTAATTCATTGGGAAGGGGGCTAGAAACTGATTTGCTTCTGCTATTAAGAGATATATTCCATATATTGTAATAAATATTACCTCGTTGGCAATAGTAGCACAAACAGCATCAGTCTCCTTTAAGGTTCTGTCTTTGCCTCCTTGGCTTAGACTGGAGAGCTTTGGTTCCTCATTGCAGCTCTGCTTTGTAGTTTTTTTAGAGGTGTTTTCCAAAAGCTGGAGCATTGCTGAGGAAGGTTCTGGTTTCTTGTTACTGTTGTCCCCTCCAACTGGCTCTTTCTTGTCAGGAACCAAAGTGGGACTTTGAGTTCTACCACACACATTCCGGAAAAACTCTTGCACTAAACCATATTTAGGTGCTTCTGGCTTGGCTTTACTTTCCTGACATCCAGGCTTCCATATGGACTCTGTGCTCCCAGAATGCTCCACAACATTGAATAAGCTAGACAAGCCATCATTAATGTTGCTTAGAACTGGACTGTCTCTAGTAGTGGTGGACCGAGCCCAGGCTGAGCCATTTTGCTTACTCTGATGGAGGTTCCACAAGCTTCGGTCCTTGGAATTATCCAGTTTAGATGATGATCTTCTTTGGAGTTTGGGAGAACCATATTTGGGAGAGCAACAGGGCCGTTCAATCCTGGAATGGACTTTGTCCAGAGATGTTGAAATCTGCTTGCTGCGCACTGACACAAGGGAAGAACTTCGTGGAGACCAGCTCTTACTACTGTGGATGCTTCCTCTGGGTATGTCTGTCTGCAAGCCAATACTGACCGTCTGAATAGTCTGGGTACCAACATTGGCCAATCCCACTGTCTGGCTAGAGGTGCTCTTAACCTTTCTTTCAAGGGAACTGGAACGAATAGCTTGACGAACACAATTGGTGATTTCCTTCATGTCATCACTCATGTTGCCAGAAATTTCAAGGTCATGCAGGGATGGTGGGAATTTGGACACTGGAGCTACAGCTTTCTCACTAACAGCACTACCATCGAGTAATTCCCGATGCTGCTTGGAAAAGTTACACAACCATCGACTATACATGTTTTCTGAGCTGTCTGACTCCTCCTTGGGCTTAGCCATTGTGAACAGAAAACCAGGCTCAACCATGATCTTCTCCTCTCTGTTGTGCACTAGAGGAGGTTCCAACCTTCGTACAACAGGTGGGCTATAATATATGCGGATCCCAGTTTTGTCTGGAGCTGTGTAGCTCCTCTGCATTTGTTTCTGGGTCTGTTCCAATGTAGGTAAGTCATTTGTCTGAATACATTCACAAGGGGAAGCATCCAGCTTCTCTGAAACCAGGGGTGTAGGCTGCTTACTGTTCACACAAGCAAAGTTCTCAGGAGTGATCTTCTGTGTAGTTGGAGATCCTTTTTTGCTGTGGGCATTGTCTATGATCACAGTGCTGCTTTTGCCAGGAAGATAAGGAGAGCAGTCAAGCAAACTTTCAAATTCAGACATGGAGGAAACTGACTTTGTCCTAAATAGACAAGAGAAAGCAATGAGTAACAACCTAACTTTCGGACTGAGAATTTTATGTGTCCTACCTATGTGATGTCTACTTTTTTTCCTGTCAATTCTGTCAGTTTCCCTGTCATTTTCCAATTAATCTTTTAACATGTCTAAGGATGTAGCAAAAATAGGTGTTGTTGTGACAATGAACAGAAAGTAGGTAGAATTTGCAGACCTGATTCCATTTCTCATGCTTTATGCTATTTAGCCAGTGAGAAAACTCAGTGCTTCTATTAATAATTCTGTATTTAAAAACAGTGCCATCATCAAAATGACATTTTCAGCACGGGAGTAGAATAAAAGCACTACCATGCTCTGGGTTATTGGTAAGATGCTACTTTCTTTTGATCACAAAAATGATATTTTATGCTAATATACAAATTATCAATGGCATCAGAATAAGACACAGATTCTTATGTGTGCAGAAAATAATAAAAACACTACATCTTCTGTTTAAAATATGCTTTTGAATATGAAATGTAAATGTCCACTGAAAAATAGACTGGTCATCTGTCAACAGTTATCCTACCTTTTTAAATTACTTCCTTTGATATCAGTTTCAGAAGCCATCTCTTTGTCAGTGATTTTCTCATTGAGGGTCTGAAAAAATATAAAAGAAGCTTTTATCAACTGTGCTTTTATGATTTTGTGTCAGGAAGGGAGAAATTCAGATAAAGTAAAAGTCGTATCAGTTCTCTATGTGAATTTAAAACTTTACTTGTTTTTTTTTTATTTTTTTATTATTTTTAATTCCATTTATATCCTGCCCTTCTCTGAAGACTCAGGGCGGCTTACAAGCTTAGCAGTTTGCCTTTAAATAGCCAAAAGAGTTCAAAGACACTTTCTTCTTGATAATAATTATGAACCACATGAGTAATGGAAGTATAACCCAGAGATCCAGAATTTCAAAAATGTTATCTGTTTCTTAGAAAGAATCTTAAACTTTACTTGCTTGCTGGATCACACTAAGATCTATCTAGTCCTAGAGCTAGTCAAAGATCTAGTCAAAAGTCATTAGCAAGTTCACATCTCTGAATGTGATCATTACCTACCCTTTATTTCCAGCCTATGATTACAGCTGATATTGTTCTGTCTCAAGAACAATACTATAAGGTTCCCACTTAAAAGGCTCAAAAAGTGATTGAAAACTGGTTGTTCTCCAGTTCTTGGGGTTGGTTATCGAGTCCCTATATGATTTCTGTTTATTACTCAAGTATGCCTTTTTCTTCTGGATGCATATGATTTGTACTCCTATTTTAATGTTTCCTGCTTTTAAAGGGTATGCCATCCAGAACTGGGCAGCCTCTAAATCATAAGAATAAGCCCAATATCGGTCCTTCTTATAAATCTTGTAATTAGAATAAAGTAATGTTTATTCAGCTTACCTCTTTCCAGCTACCACCATGCTTCTCCATTTCAGAGGCTTTTAAGGCCCATCGGTTGGCACCTTTCTGAAGCTGAATAGTTTACAAAACAAAGTTAACAAATGCTCAGCCTGCTCATAAGCACTCATTTGTCCTTCATATTCTTATCTGCTTTAACAATATCTGCAGAGACCTCCTGACTTGGCAAAATCACAACTGCTTTGGGAACTCTGATTCATTCTCTCTCTCTCTCTCTCTCTCTCTCTCTCTCTCTCTCTCTCTCTCTCTCTCTCTCTCTCTCTCTCTCCTGTCTTTTTCACACGCGGATCACAACCAGAAGGATGAGATGGCATATCAAATAGATTCAGAAAGAGGAAGTAAGCATCTCCCAACTTTGCCCATGGAGCTGCCAACTCAAAGCAAGTCAACCGTACAGTTTTTACTTTAGTCATTTGGTAATGTTAAAAAAACATCTTTAGGAAGTGACATTCTCTTAGCTGTTTTTGAGGTAGATGGAAGAACTCCTGGTTTCCCTGTGCATCTATCATATGTACTACTGGCATATGCTGTAAAAAGGGGATCGATGAACTAAGGTTAACTATGTCATGAAAAAACAGCCATTTCACTGAAAGTGCACCTGGCAATCTATATAGCCAATGTATGTACCATTTTGGCATTCTTTTGCATGATCTCACAAGAATTGGATAATTTGATTTACTTTATTTTTAGCACTGAGCAGAGATGCCTGCTCCGGCACCTTGACATTGTTTATTGTTATGTACACAATATTTTCATCCTGCCCTTTCTCTAATAGGGATCATGTGGTTTGCCTCCTCACAACAGTCCTAAGAATAGGAAGAAAAAAAGTGGGGATCCAAAAATTATGAATTACTACTCCAATGCTAAACAGCTATTTGAACTCAAGAAGCCATTTTGGGCTATGCATATTCTTAAAGACACATGACTTCTTGTCCAGTATCCGGTATTAAAATCATGCTTATTAGAAGAAGAAGAAAAAGTGAGCTAGGAGGACAAAACAAATTTCACACTCATTCTTGTTTCCTACCTGGTTAATTTTGTTCTGCAGTTCTTTCACCTGTTGCTCTGCCTGCTGCTGTTCATCCTTAAAACGGTCCAAGAGTTCCAGCTTTTCTTGGTCCCAGTTCTTCTCATTGATTTGAAGTTGCTTGGTCAGGTCCATAACAGCACTATATGATTCAGCTAGGAGATGCTGATGCTCTTCCCTTTCCCTCTTCAGAGCAGTTTTCCACTCAGAAAGAGCACGTTCTGCTGGACCTTTTCCAGTCTTAGTTTCTAACTGCAAGGACAAAAAATAAAACTAATTAAAACTAAGGTATTGGCAGCTGCAGTTCGGGATGAGCAAGACCATTTCAGTCTTCAGGCTTATTTCCCTCTTCAAAGCATTTGTTATCGACCTATTCCCCTCCAAGCAGTCATTCTAGATTAGAATGATATTGTCTGACATGTGATGTGGCAGCAGGCTGGAGAAGGCCATCCTCCAAAATCCTGGGATTAAAGTGGGAAGAGCCAAACTAAACCAGCAATCAAGAGCTAGAACTGCTACTCCCCAACAAGATTAGTAAATTACTAAGATTATGCAAGCTGTGAATTCTGAGCATTGTAATCCCATCGTAACGGGATAGCATTAACTACCTACAGTATAGAGTAGTGATGGCAAACCTTTTAGAGACCGAGTGCCAAAACTGCAACCCAAAACCCACTTATTTATCGCAAAGTGCCAGGACCGCATCAGCATTGTGGTGCCCTCGGGGGGAGGGCAGGGAGGCACCTCTTGAGTGCTGCCTCTGGCACGCAAAACCTGGGGGCACAAAAATGAGCCACCATTCTGCAAGGTGCAAAAACGGCCGCCGCAGCACTGCAGGGTGCAGATACAAGACGCTGCACCATGCAAGAACGGGGCAGGGCTAGTATTGTGCAGGCACTAACCCTACTCCATTTGCAGTGTGTGCATGCTCGTAGCCCCGTGCGTGCATGCATGCATGTAAAATGCTTCCCCCTCCCTTTTCTTCCAGTCCATCAATCTACAATGGTTGGGGACCTCTGCTCTACCAGCTTTGCTTGAGCTTGCTAGATGGCCACTTTGCCTCCTTTGTGCTGGGCGGGGCTCCTGCTCCAGGCAGTGTGATGGCATGATGGACCGGCTGCTGGCAGCAGTGGTGCGCGTACCAACAGAGAGGGCTCTGAGTGCTGCCTCTGGCACACGTGCCATAGGTTCACCACCACTGGTATAGAGAATAGTGTGGGTAGCTGGGTGGCACCAAAACTGCCAAATTCACTTCCTGGAGTAATTCATTTTTTTAGTACCAGGCCACGCCATGATTAGGATTGCTTTAATCACCTTTTCTCTTATTTCTTTCTTCCAAATTTAATTTGATGCTGCTCTATCACTTTTCCCCTCTTGCCAATATGATTTCATGTCATTTGTAAAGTTTCTAAAGTTTCTGAGTTACCCCAAAGATGCTTTTTCACAAGGCAACTGGGCTTTCTTGGGTGGGTTTTTTTTTGAAGATGTTTTGTTTCTCATCCAAGAAGCTTTTTTTAGCTCTTACTGGATGGTGGGGAAACATTCTCCATCATCCGGTCAGAGCTGAAGAAGCTTCTTGGATGAAAATCGAAACGTCTTCAAAGAAAAACAAGAAAGTCCAGTTGCCTCGTGAAAAAGCATCTTTGGGACAACTATAACCTGGATGACTGAAAATCTCCATAGACATAAAGTTTCTGAGCTCCTGGGAATTTATGAATGAAATAAAAACCTATCTGTAGTCTCAGACTACAACAGCAATATCACATTTTTAAGTTCATATATTATCTATAGATTTCAAAGGAAGACTAAGCTGGAGTTGTCCTTCTTGAAGCCATAAAGTCAGGCAGGAATAGAAACAGATTAATTCCATGATTTTATGGCAAAAATGACTGATTAGGATCTAGGGAGATAGAGCATTTCATGTTCTTCCTCCAAAGCAGAAAAGAAAGATAGATTAGTCAGTCAAAATGAGGTAAGACTCAAGCCTTTCATAGTCCCATATTCTACTGGACTGCAAGAATTGTTTCCCTTTTTCCTTCACAATTCCTGGCTGTTCACCAAAAGAAAAAAAAAGTATACCAGAAATGCCTTCCTTGCCTTGCCCTGATAGGAATCATGTGATAAGCTTGATTTTCTTGGAAATTAAGCAGAAAAAAATACATACTTTTATCTCAGAATAGTAAGATAAGAGACAAGATTCTGATGTCACACAAAAACATTATTCCTGTAACAGATGGAAGTAAAGGTTTTATTAGGGAATTAGTTTTCAACTCTTAACAAACTGTGAGCAAAATCTACAAATAACAGGACCACTGCCATATCAGGATGAAAAGTGATGAATAACAAATAATTAGAATAGATTCATCTGAGTCCTAAATCCATATTTCTGTCAAACTGTAAATCTGTACAGCTATTAAGAAAGGCTACTAAAAAGGAAGACATTACTAAAGCAAATACTAATCCTAAACAGAGCATGTGATGAAGTCTTGGGAATGATGAGCTCATTAAAGCTATTGGTTCTCTTGATGCAGGCAAATCCCCAAACTCGTGACATTCACCTCAAGCCATATGCCTAATGGAATGGACATATGGTCACCCAGATGTCAGAGAAATCCATTGATGAAAGTGAGATTGCAGCATTTGATGAAACTGCTAGAAGTGAAGCTAATTACACACTAACTAAAAATTGTGGAATAATTTGTTGCTTAGGAAAATTAGCTTGAAAATAGGGAGAATCCTTTGGGGGGGGGAGGTTAACAGTCTGACTCTTGAGTCTTGCCTGACCGCTGCTCTCATTGTGAGAGATTAAGCAAGCAAAGATAAGTAGTAATGAGGAATTTCCAAATGAAGCATAATCCAAATATTCTTTTTCATAGTACACTTGTGCAACCAGAGACTAAGATGTGAAGGACACAGGGGTGAAACACAAGCTGCAAAGGCCACAGCTCTGCCCTTCTGCAGCAGCTCCAGAGAAGAGTGAATGAATTCTAAAAGACTTGTCCCCAGGCTCCCTTGCAAACTGACAGCTCAGACAGCTGAAGAGGAAATTATTCTATTCAGATAATAATTGGACAAGATAGTTACATTTATGAATAATAGCAGTTTAATGCAGATGCCATTCTGGGTAAGTAACTGGTAGGAATCTGGGGGAATCCATGAAAAATCTAATAATGGCGTCTCCAGAGTAAATTACTAACAAGTGGGTCATTTCTTGGGGTTTCATCATTATAACCTTGAAAAGGAGGAGTCTTCCAAAAGCCAAAAGTGAAGTTCCCTCACAGCTTTTCTCAGGTTGTTATGTTCTTGCATCTATTTGTCTTCTGTAACAGCAGGCTGAAATTCATTCTTTAAGTCTGGGCACTGCAGAGACAGCTTATGGGTAATTTCTCAACTGATGTGAGTAACCTAACCTAAAACTTATTAGTGAAAATTTTATTTGCTCGCCTTAACCGAATAGGCGAAGAAAATCTCTGCTCACGGAAGTTGCTTCTTCTCTGGTTTTGTGCTTACATCAAAACCCAGGAGACAAAACCTATTCTTTCAATTTGCCCACCTCTTTACAACTCATTAGCAACTTTGGACAACTTCTATATGAACTACAATGCAATTTTATCCATCAGGAAAGCCTCATGTTGAGGTGGATGGGTGGAAGGAATTAGACTAGGAACGTCTACTTTTGATATTACAGTTGTTCTTCTAAATTTTATTATCTGTTGCTTTATTGATATTTTAAGTCATGTTTTATAGTATCTATATAATTCCTTGCAGTTTTCTTATGAAATTATCCTGTTTGTTTTATCTTTGATGTTATGTCTTTAATTTTTGAAAATATTCCAGTTGATGCAATAGAATAGCTTTTTAATGTTCACAAATCAGGCAAGCAGACAGGGAGGCAGATGGGATAGCCACCTCTCAAGTAAATGCCAGAGCTTCTAGATTCAATGGCTAAAACACTGACAACGCTAAGCATCTGCAGAAGCATTGCACATAATGACTGCTTTTGTAGTAACAACCAAAGTTTTTTTAAAAATATCTTCAAAATAACCAAGGAACACAGCTTTATGCATATTGAAATATACTGTATAATTCATATGTACATATATTTTAATATACTAGATGTACATTGATGACAATGACATGCTGTTTCTTGCCCCAAAGCCTAGGAAAGTAAACCACATGGTGAGATAACCATATAACAGCCTTTCTCAGTTTACTGTGTTTCCTGTCTAATAATATTACAACTTCCGGTTTGATAGTATATCTCAAGGCAGTCAGCTTGGCTGGGACAAACAATTAATTCCACATCCACTATTCAAGACTACTGTGGAAAAGAGGATTTCTCTTGCATCTCCTATTATGTTAATCTAAACCAGGGGTCTTCAACTTGGCCCTTTTATGACTTCTGGACTTCAACTCCTACAAATTCTGGGAGTTGAAGTCCACAAGTCATAAAAGGGCCAAGTTTGAAGACCCCTGATCTAAACAATCCCCTCTGTGCACATATACTGTACTAAATGTTCTCTCTTTTAACTTCAAGTTACTTTTTCCAGTCTCTGGCTTTACTAGTTTATTTTTCCAACATTTTTGTTCACCAGTTTTCTCAACAGAAAAGATTATTTTAAAAAGAGGAGCATTTAAGCCTACTCTGTGGCTAACCAAAGAATCCTGGTTGCATTCCTTTTTATAGCAGAAGTTTCAGATTTGTTCTGAATCTTGTTCTGAACAAGAGCAATACAATTAGGGATTTGACAGCAGACAACCAAGGCTTATTAGAACTCTTATATCCAGGATCCTCAAAATTATTCACACTGTTAAGACTCAGTTCATAAGTTCCATTTTTTATCTTTTATTAAAAGATTTTACAAAGATTTTAAAAACTACAAAAACATAGATGAATAGGAAAGGATTATAAAAGAGTAAATAAAAAATAAAGACTAACAAAAAAGCAAGAAAAAAGCTATCTAAAGAAGCATCTTTCAATCTTCTTTGCAGCAGTTACAAACACAGCAATTGCCATCTATATGTTGCTACATTACAATGGAGAAACTGTTTTTTATTTGATTAATTTGATATCTGGTGCTAAACATGTTTCTTGGATTCTAACCTGAGTGATAAGACTCTTGAGTTCAGTTCTCTCCATCTCCCAGGTGGCTTTGGCTTTGGCAAACTGTTGCTGCAGTTCGTTCATGCCTCTCCTCTCTTCCCGTAGTTCTGTGCACAGCTCCTTCAAGATCACCTTCATATCTGACAAGGTCTTGGTATATTCATTGGGCTAAAAAAATTACAAAAACAAAAATATGAAGTTCTTATAGTAGAATGAAGAAAACATTACCAAACTATATCAGTTTCACAAAGAAAAGAAAGAATTTTGAAGGAGCAACATGCTAATGTTGAAAAGCAAGGTGGTATGATGTCTATGCCAGAGCTTTTCAACCAGTGGTACGGGTACCACCTGTGGTACATTGGCACCTGGCAGGTGGTACACAACCATCCTAGAAAAGTGGCAGTGAGAGAGAGGAATGAGCTGAACCGGTGGCAGCACCGCACAAGCCTAACCGAGAGATGGCTGGAGCTGCAAGGCTGTCAGGGCTCAGTGGAAGCCCCAGGATCAGTGCCAGGCTCCAGCTGGAGCTCACTGCTGATCATGGTGCTTCTGCTGAGCCCAGAAGAAGCGCCGATCAGCTGAAATGTTGCAGCATCTCCAGGGTCTTATGATTTACATTCAGATGCTTGGCAACTGATTCATATTTATGACGGTCACAGTGTCCCAGGGTCATGTGAAGTGACCAAAACCTGCTGCAACCACCCAACAGATGGGGGGAATAAAAACCAACCCCCATCCCACCCCCGCTGTCAATCCTCAACAGAAATTCTCACAACAGTGAAAACCTCGGACAGGAGGAAGAGCGCCGCTGGGCGGGCAGGCAGGTGTCTTGCTCGGCTGTGGCTTGGGGGGCATTTTTTTCAGTGCCATTGTAACTTCGAACAGCCAGTAAGTGAACTGTTGTAAGTCGAGAACTACCTGTACTTCATCCCTTTTTTCTTTTTTCTTTTTTTTTTTTTTTTTTGGTCATCAAGCTTTTGACACCTTGTTAGGCGACTGGTGGTACTCGGAAGTTGCCATATCCTAAAAGTGGTACAATGGGTGAAAAGGTTGAAAAGCCCTGGTCTATGCTGTTGGACTAGGATTAAAGTGCCCAAAATTCAAATTTGCTTTGACTATATCATTCCCGCTCAACTAACCTACCTCAAAGGTTTATTATTCAGGGAAGGAGACACTTTTTACTATTATAAATTCTTTGAAGACAGGGTGGGCTACAGTGCTTTTTTTGTTAAAAAAAAAGGTGCCAGAACTCACACATGTTATACAACCTGCCTTGCCTAACCTACAAGGTTCCATCCAAAAAAGGTGCCAGAACTCTGTTCTGGGCGTTCTATGAGAAAAAAAGCCCTGGTGGGCTATAAACGTAAAAACAGTTTTTGAACATAGTAGGGAAAGCCTGCCCATCATACTTTATGCAATTATTTCATTTTTTGCTTCTGATTATCTTTATAGCAATCATAAGTATCAATAAAAATGTTTCTATGTTTACAAGAAAACAACTTTCCTTTTTTCCTATTATCTATTTCTTCTAATCATAAATTGCAAATTTGCTTTTTTTCTGTTTTACACAAAAAAATCTATAAGGGATTTCCCATCAATATAGATATTCACTCTCTAATTAAGGACATCAGGTTGGCCATCTCGGCATGTTCCATCATCTTCATCAACTGTTCCTCCATTGTGGGTAGGACTGAATCTTTCCACTTTTCTACATATAGGAATTTTGATGCAGTTATGTATAAAAAACAAATTTCTGTGACTTTGTTCCATCTGTTTGTTCATCAATCCCTAAAGAAAAGTCTCTGGTTTCAATTATATATTAATCTTTAAGATCCTCTAAATTAGTGTATGTATTTGTAGCCAACTCAGATTACAGTGTTCAAAAATCATACATTATTTGTCTACATTAAATCTTTATAATAATTGTATGTAAGAAATCAATTGACTAGTATATCCATCTGCTACCAAATCTCCCCTTGATTTTATTTTACAGCCCCCTTGAAAGAATTCTAATATCTCATAATAAGTTAACCATTTGTGTTTACTTATCATTTCTCGTCTATAAAATGCTTCTTGTGTAGAAAGCCGCAAAGGGGTTTTGGGCACCACCTAAGTTTGTATTTATATCATGATTTTTAAAATCTACATTAACCTTAGCTTTGTTATACCACAAATATCCATGCCACTCAAATCTCAGATCATGCCTTTCTAATTCCAAAGGCCTTCTATTTCTCAGCAATGCCCTCTGTTTCATCCAAACTAACCAACAAGATACAAAATATAATTTAAAATTAGGTAGATCCAATCCTTCTCTTTCCTTTGCATCTTCTAACAGCTTATGTTTAACTCATGGATTTTTTTCCCCTTGCCATAAAAATTTCAATGCTCATCATCAAACTCTTATTTTCTTATACAATCTGAAAACAATCACACTTAAATAACATGCGTTCAAATTTGTGAAAAGATGTTGTGTTTGTACTATATAGAGGCTGAGAAAGCTCATAGTCATTTAGAGGTTCACTAAAATATCCAATGTAACCAGAAGTGCCTAAAGATTTGCATGCAACTTTATATGGACCATCTATCTTTTTATCTGGAAATGCCAAGACTGAAAATTGGACCATCAGAATGTCACAAGGGTGCTCTCTCTACTATCATATTGTTACCAACATCCCATGTAATTATTAATATGTATTAATTTCCAGTTGTTTGAATCATATACACTATATGCACTGTCTCCTATGCATTTGGCTGTGAATCGAGATGTAGGAAAGATGAAATACATAAGACCACTCAAAGCATGTCATAAAAACAGATGTTTATGGTTATAATTTGTAGCTTATGAAATGAAGATTTCTAACACAAAGGGCTTCCAAAAACACTTGAACTGAATCAAATGATGACACTCAGCTACAAAGTGCAAAAAAGTATGAGAAGGCTAATTATCTGGAACTTGCAAGGCCTTGTTGTAACTTATAGAATTAGATGGGAATGGCACATTGTTGTTGTTGTTGTTAGTTGCGAAGTCGTGTCCGACCCATCGCGACCCTATGGACAATGTTCCTCCAGGCCTTCCTGTCCTCTACCATCTTCTGGAGTCCATCTAAGCTCACGCCTACTGCTTCAGTGACTCCATCCAGCCACCTCATTCTCTGTCGTCCCCTTCTTCTATTGCCCTCAATCTTTCCCAGCATTAGGCTCTTCTCCAGTGAGTCCTTCCTTCTCATTAGGTGGCCAAAGTATTTGAGTTTTAGCTTCAGGATCTGGCCTTCTAAAGAGCAGTCAGGGTTGATCTCCTCTAGGACTGACCGGTTTGATCGCCTTGCAGTCCAAGGAACTCGCAGGAGTCTTCTCCAGCACCATAGTTCAAAGGCTTCAATTCTTTGGCGCTCAGCCTTTCTTATGGTCCAGCTTTCACTGCCATACATTGCAACTGGGAAGACCATAGCCTTGACTATACGGATTTTTGTTGACAGGGTGATGTCTCTGCTTTTTAGTGTGCTGTCTAGATTTGCCATGGCTTTCCTCCCAAGGAGCAAGCGTCTTTTAATTTCTTGGCTACAGTCCCCATCTGCAGTGATCTTGGAGCCAAGGAAAATAAAATCTGTCACTACCTCCATTTCTTCCCCATCTATTTGCCAGGAATTGAGAGGGCCAGATGCCATGATCTTGGTTTTCTTAATGTTTAGTTTCAACCCAAGTTTTGCACTCTCCTTCTTCACCCGCAACACCAGGCTCTTTAGTTCTTCTTCACTTTCTGCCATTAGAGTGGTATCATCTGCATATCTTAGGTTGTTGATGTTTCTTCCGGCAATCTTAATTCCAACTTTTGATTCATCTAGCCCTGCCTTTCTCATGATGTGCTCTGCATATAAGTTAAATAGGCAAGGCGACAGTATACAGCCTTGCCGGACTCCTTTCCCAATTTTGAACCAATCAATGGCACATTACATAAGATAATATGCATAGTGGATACAGTATCTCAGTTTTTCAGAGTTTTTCTGAGACCAATTCAAAACTAATCTGCCAGGCTAAGCTTTGAGTTTGTAGATATACTTGGGTATTGAATGCATATTGTGAATGAAACTTTTGGTTCACAAAGAAAACAATGAAAGATAAAAACAAGCAGATTTATATATTCCTGAATCTCTGGAGCTTCACCGTGTCACTCCTCAGCTGCAACTTTTCTTTCCACAAATGCTTTTGCAGATTTTTTCATCATAATCTCAGATGCGATATGGCTGCTTTGATTATGGGCTAGGATACTTTGATAGCTGAATATTGATTACATCTGAATGGGTAAAGTCATCAGGAAAAGCATACAGTTTGTGGTGATATGAAAGTTTTGCATAGCTGCCATGAACAAAACTGTTGCGTCACTTCAGACAGCACATTTTTCAGTCAGTCAGCTCATACATTCAAATTCAACTAATTCAGAGATGTACCAAACAATAAGTGTTTTTAAGAGGGAATGTAAATGATCACAAATTCTATACAGAATGGATTCTTTATTCCATTGGTCTCCTATTCCATCTTACCATGTTCTGGGACCAAAGATCTCCTGTGTATGTCTTATTATCTGCTTGCTGCTGTGGGCTCAGTTCTTCTTCTTCAATCAGCAAATATAGTTCTTTCATGCTATTCACCTAAAAAGAGCAAACAGTGAGTAGGGGCCTATCATAACTAAATTGCCTGCTTTGTTGTCTGAAAAGAACCTGCTAGTACAGAGCCTACTGGACCCTTCAAGCAGAGGTGACAGGTTGAGAACTGTCAACAGATCAAGCCTGTACCTCAAAGTGGGATGCTACAATAAGCAGCAGCCACACAGAGATGTTTCATGCCATGTCATCACAGCTATGTTTGGTATCACCCTCTCTCTCATGTTTCTGTACCAGGCACCTTTCTAGACATTTCTGCCTGGAAAGAATCATCCTTTGGGACTTGACAGTACACTGGCATATAAAGAAGCTGTTGTTGCCAAGCCTGCCATTTTTCAGC
Source organism: Vipera ursinii (assembly GCF_947247035.1). Taxonomy (NCBI): domain Eukaryota; kingdom Metazoa; phylum Chordata; class Lepidosauria; order Squamata; family Viperidae; genus Vipera; species Vipera ursinii. Next base: position 32,545,620 of record NC_139516.1, read on the forward strand.
TGCACACAAACTATGCATTCTATTTAAATTAGCATGAATATGTTGCTCTGATAATGATGAGAGACTGTTTTGTTCATCTAATGTGGCCTTGCGTCTCCTTATGTCCAGAGCCAAGACAATTCAATAAAACCTTATCAGTCAGGTAAAATAATTCCCTTTCCACCTAGTGTGGAAAGTAATATGGAGGCAGGCAAGAATGAGGCTAACAAGATTTCAAGGAAGGTAGAGATGCTACTACACAACTCTTCATATAATGTGCTTTCTCCACATTCGTGAAAAAGCCTCACTGCAGATTCATTCCCATACCATAATTTAATGAAGTAAAAATGCATATCTAAGTCTCCACGTGCTTTTTATGTCACTTGTGATTGTTCTCCCTGCAGTAGAGTAGGAATAAGAACCCCTCCAAATGGTGAAGTGTCACATCTCTCCCTACTGGCTTTGTTGATGATCTAGAGTGAACTGTGGTTTTACAGTGTGTTAAAGATCATAAATACCCCATTTTCAAAACAGAGAGGAGGATAAATAGAACGTATGTTCCAGCCAAAGTTAATTTGAAATATGCATGAAGAATTTAAACAAAGCTGATTTAAGCCTTGCATCTCAATTGCTGACCTTCACCAAGATATACTATTGAGAAAATTATCTAATGCCAAAAGCTAGCTCAGGGGTAGGCAACCTTGGCTCTTTTATGACTCATGGACTTCAACTCCCAGAATTCTTGAGTTAGTATGGCTGGCTCAGGAATTCTGGGATTTGAAGTCCACGAGTCATAAAAGAGCCAAGGTTGCCTACCCCTGAGCTAGATAATAACTCTTGCCTTCAAAGAGTGAATGGTTTAAAAAAAGGTAAGAAGGAAGGAATAAAAGGTCCATTCCCTGAATGTTTGACAGAGCCTAAACTATGATAGCACCCAACCTTGTCCCAAGATGATAAAAGATGTTAACAAAACAACAGAGTACACTCAAGGCAAATGTCACAGTTATCTCTGTTAATGTCAATTGAAGATTTTGATTACACAGATATAGAAGTTCATGGTCAAACATTACTATACCTCCAAGAAATCACTGCCTTCATTTTGCAAGGTTTTCCCCTGTCTCCAATGCTTCAAAAACCACTTGAGCTTCATAAAAAGAAGCAGGAAATTCTGTTTGAACTGTTGGGATTCTTGTACTAGAAGGTTCTTCTCCTGGCTCCAGAACTTCTGCTCCAATCTCCTCTGAAGGTTCAGGCTCTGCAGCTCAAATTCTCTTCTCAGGAGGGCCTTCTGGTGATCATCCTTTAACTGATGAAACATGGGAAGAAACTGAGAACATTACACAAAGGGTGTGTGTGTGTGTGCCAGCAAAGTCAGTTCACATTGAATCAAAGTAACCAAGAGTGCGGACAAGAAAAATCTAATGTATGGGAAGCATGAATATTTTCTTCTCCTTCACTAATGTTTTCTTTTTAAAAATATTTGAAATGCTTGGTATGGAAAACCAAAAAAATGTTTAAAGCATATGGCAATAAAATACAGTGAGAGGAATTTCAACTATTAAAAATGTTCTGGGCAATGTTTTTCAGAATAAGGCTGGTTTGGGAGAAAGAAATAACCAAAGCTTTCAGACATCAGTCCAACTTTGTTTGGAAGCATCTAGGGTTCATTCCACAAATTCTAGTTAACACCTGAGAATCATCAAATATTTATCAAGTAGAAAAGTATCACTGTACACTTGCTATCGCCTGATTCATGGCAATACATTTCCAACATCCAGAGATACCAAATAAAAACATTTGCTTATTTGTTGGCAACCAGAGGGAGCAGAACAGAGTTATTTTGTGCCTGCATCCAACTGCAAAATGGTTGAAGCAGCATAAGGAATAAGCTTGCACCAGTCTCTCTGATAAGTTGCTGCAAGCTCTTCTTGGATCCCAGAAGATGACTCCAAACAAATACCACTAACCTGGCAGATTTTTTGTGTGAAGTTCTCTGCTTCCTCTTTCCTCAGCTGCCTTTCTTGGGAAAGTTGTTCTTGTAGGCCCTTCAAACTCTCATTAGCTTCAGAAAGAACTAGTTGCAGTTCCTTGATCTGCAAGGACAATATAACAGCCAATACTGTAGTCAGAGTGTCAATGTTTGCATTGATGTGTCTTTTAATCAGAACCATGACACAGAGGACGTATCGTGACAAACCACCAATAACTCTATGCTATTTGGGAGAAGATGCCCAAAAAAGCTGTTTATGATACGGAGGGAGCAACATTTGTCATTTTACGTATCTTTGTGCACAAATATAAGACTTGTCCTTTGCAGTGAGGTATCTTTATGTGCTTTAATATAACAATTACTATATATAAGAACTCTAGAAAGTAACATAAAAGGAAGAATCTGGAAAAATTGTCAGCAATGGCCCCATGTACTCAGTTTATTGCATATTCTAAACCTGCAATTGAAAACTTTCAAATTGTAATTTTGCACAAGAAGTCAGCAAATCTTCCTTCAAATCCTTTCTATTTTATACTTCAGTTTGCCTCACTAGGGTGCTCTCCCAATGTATTATGCTGGCTGAAACATCATGATCTGCAGCCAACACAGTGCTGTAACCCAACAAGCAGGATGAACACCAGAGTGAGCCATTTTTTTTATTATCTATGTATTCAGCTTAACATACTGCTGATTACTGAGATCTCTGACATGTAAATATCTACATATTCCAATTTGGCTCTTCCAAAAGATTTAGCAGAACTGAAAATGGAAAGGTGGATGAATGAGAACTTTGCCTTTATTTTTTTTCCTCTCTTATATATAATTAAGTAATACTTTTCCAGCCAAGTAACTCTTCCCAGAGTCCCCAGCCAGCCATCCTCTCTTCCTTTAGGAACATCAGCACATACCTCAGACACGTAAGAATCCTTCTCTTCTCGTTGGTATGACTTGTAGCTCTGGTCATGTCCCATGTTGGCTTCTGAATTGATGGCGGCAGAGCTGCTGCTGCTGCTGGGGCTGCGATATAGATCAGAGGGCCTGCTCTCCCCGACATCCCAGTCTGGGGCCTCCCTAAAGTCAGACTGCTGCATGCATGGGCAAGTTAATGAGAACAAACCAAAAGAATAGAAAAGAAAAGAAAAGAAAGAACAAAAACAAAACAAATGGGTCTCAGGAACAATAAAGAGAGCTACAAGACAACAAAAAGGATGAAGAGGAAGAGGAACTTCACTACTGTGGCAGAAGATAAAGTGGAAAATAAAAGGAGACACAAAATGAGCAGACACGTGGGCTGGATTGTTTGGGGAGGGGGAAAGAGAGAGAGAGAGAGGGAAAAAATGTGCAAACACCAGTTATGGTGCCATGCAGTGCTAGGGGTGAGGGTGTGGCTAGCTGGAATAACAGAGGGGGCCAGTGCATGCACAAAAGTAGAACTCTGAAATTTTGGAGTGTGCTTCAGGAGGTTGCAATTCAGCCATTCTCCCAAACCATTTCCCACAAGGGCCAAGGCATTTCGTATCCAGCTTGGGTCACTACATTTTCTCTTGCTACATCAGGGTCCGGTCTACAAGACTGAATATTCCTAAGTAGGTTATTATCTTAGCCAAGACAAACACAAAGTTTGTCTCCAGAGGTGCAGTTTCAAGCATACTTTCATCTCTCCATTCTAAACAGGGAAAGTGCACGCATTTGACAAACTCAAATTATATTTACCGTATGGCAAAGGTATCGCAGTCAACCTCTCCAAAATTACTATGTCAAACAAAAACCTTGGAAGCTAATGTTTTCTCTTACTGAATTGACTTTGGAAAATTACTTTAAAATGGGTACTATGTCAGGGCAAATCTATCAATATGTGGAAGTGATTTGAAAAGGTCTTGATTATCTTGTAATATAGTCCCCTTCTGGCAGGGCAATGATTTGATTTTTCTGCCCTACATATGAAATAGATTTGGGTTGGGGTTACAATATATTATGCATTTGTCTAGGCAAACTCCTGTCCCATGCACACTCTGCTAAACCAGAGTCCTATCTTGTTAGTGGCCTCAGTTCCATGCAGTGAACTAGTTGTTAGTTTGTCATTTCACTCTGAGAAAGTAGAAAAAGGAAGTTACATTAACAGGGTCAGGTTCTGATTGGTTAAGGCAAGAAAAACAGTACTGTACAGCAAATAAAGCAATAATAACTGCAAGGGAGTCACTGTCAACAACTCAGAGAAACCCTCACCTGGAATTCAGCACCATGACTTTTTCGTAGAGCTTCTTTGGTGGAATCCTGCGAGCTGGAACCTGGTAGGGAATCCTGCTGATCTTTCAAGCAGCCACCAATACCGTCCACTTTTTTCATAAAGGTATTTAGCTCCTGTTGCAGGACTCCAAGCCGCATCAATATAGCATTGATCAGCTTGGAGTCTGTAGTATTCTCATTGTCCATTGCCTCACTCAAAACTAGCTGTGCACAGTCGTTGTCCATGCAAAGTCTGAGGCTAGAGGTAAAGCCATTGGCATCAGAAATCAGGACATCAATAGCTTTGCTGACAAGAGCAGCCTGATCTCTGATGTCAAGGAGGGTCTCAAAGTCTTTACATTTGGATAGCTGGTTGGGGCTGCTTTCATGAGCTTTGCTGAAGCCATTGCTATGTACTTTCTCCTTTGCATCATTTTCTCCCCCAATAGGAATTTCTTTCCAAAGCGAGGTTGGGATGCACAAGGCAGAATCACCAGCCTCAGCATCTGTCTCCAGCATGGGTCGGGTGGTATGGCAAGAGGCAAGGTCACAACGTTGCAAGTTGGAGAGTAGCACTCGGTTCTCATACTGTAGCTTCTTAACTTTGCCACTAAGCTCACTGATTTGGGCCTTGGCAGTGACCAGTTCTTCTTGAGAAGTCTCGCTAATCACTGAACAGCTGTCCTCAGATAAAGTAATATCCAGATCATGATCTGACTTGTACTTATTGAGCTCATTCATGAGGAGCTTATTCTGTTCCTCCAGCTCCATCAATGAACGTCTCAACAGGTCTGCCTCTTCTTCCACAAACTGCAAGTGCCGCTTGAGTTCTGTCACACTCTCCCCAGAATCTCCATTGTTTGCCATGGAGAATGCCAACTGGATATCTTGTCCCAAAAGGTCTTTATCTCCCTGCCCCTTCATGTCATCCATCTCTGCCCTCAGTCCTCGATTTTCAACCTCAAGCTCTACTATTCTGCGGCTCAGAATATTGGCTTCTTCTTCAACAAGTTTCAAATGGACCTTTAGTTCAGCTTCTCTGGAGTGAGGTGAGTCAGCCAGCTCTTCTATGGAGAGAGAGCTTTCCAGGTCCCCATACAAGGACTGGTATTTTGTCAGCTCATCCTTCATACTGTCATTATCTTTGGCTAACTTAGTTAGTTTTTTACACATTAGAGCAGATTCCTCCTTAGCAAAATGCAATTGACATTTGAGATCTGCATTGTCTTCCTAGGATCAAAAAAATAAATAAATGATGCAAGCATTACCAAAAGAAAATAGTACTTTTAACAAATCACTGTATATTAGAAAGACTATTGATCTTTCATGTCAATAAGATTGACATTGGCATACTATAATTGATTACATTTATATTGATATTATACTGAGAAGCCAAAGTTGGGGTTGGTGCTGGAGAACTTGAAGTTTTCATATAACCTAAACGAGATCAGTTCCTCTTGGATAACATTTTCATTTTCCCTTGAGGAACATTATCTCATTAAAAGTGACCGTTAGACCGTTATAAAATTAGTTCATTTCCTGCCTACATAACTCATGGAATAAAAGCTCTAAGAAAACCCTCAGAAGAAAAGAATGTCTCCAGTAAGCACTCAAACCTTCTTTCCAGATGTCCAATACACTATGAGCATTCAGCTACAACTGACAGCTTAATGTTGCATCAGCCAGAATTGAAAAAAAGCAACTATTCTTCAATTCTTAAAATGTACTGCATTGTTGCATTATCATTACAAAAATTCTATTGCACCAGATTGAAATATAGCATAAATTGGGGGAGGGGGGAATAGAAATTCACTAAAGATCAATTCACTTTTATTCTTTGAGGCAAGCCAGTAGTTATGTTTCCTTGGAATTATGAGCATATCCTACAAACTATGTTCAATAAATGTCTCCATGTCAGATCTTTGCTTCTGGGTCCTGATTGTTCAAATGCTGGATATCTCTTTAAAAAGTTCAAATATCAAGAGACTTCAGCAAAAAGACACAAAGCTACTTTCCTCAGTTTGTTGTTATTCATTTATTTATTTGACTTTATTAGCTACCAATTCCAATGGAGTCTTTAATACTGAAATGAAACACAGAGCTACCTTTAGGAATTAGGCTAATGTAATGGCTCAGTGGGTTAGGACGCTGAGCTTGTCGATCAGATGGTCAGCAGTTTGGCGGGTCGAATCCCGAGTGCCGCGTAACACAGTGAGAACCTGTTACTCGTCCCAGCTTCTGCCAAACTAGCAGTTCGAAAGCACGTAAAAAAATGCAAGTAGAAAAATAGGGACCACTATGGTGGGAAGGTAACAGCTAGATGCCTTTGGCATCTAGTCATGCTGGCCACCAAATTGCTAACATACGCTGGATCATGGAGAAAGCTAGAGAGTTCCAGAAAAACATCTACTTCTGCTTCATTGACTATGCTAAAGCCTTTGATTGTGTGGATCATAACAAACTGTGGCAAGTCCTTAAAGAGATGGGCGTACCAGACCATCTTATTTGTCTCTTGAGAAACCTATATGCGGCCCAAGAAGCAACAGTGAGAACTGGACACGGAACCACTGATTGGTTCAAAATTGGGAAAGGAGTCCGGCAAGGCTGTATACCTTGCCTATTTAACTTATATGCAGAGCACATCATGAGAAAGGCAGGGCTAGATGAATCAAAAGTTGGAATTAAGATTGCCGGAAGAAACATCAACAACCTAAGATATGCAGATGATACCACTCTAATGGCAGAAAGTGAAGAGGAACTAAAGAGCCTCTTGTTGCGAGTGAAGAAGGAGAGTGCAAAACTTGGGTTGAAACTAAACATTAAGAAAACCAAGATCATGGCATCTGGCCCTCTCAATTCCTGGCAAATAGATGGGGAAGAAATGGAGGTAGTGACAGATTTTATTTTCCTGGGTTCCAAGATCACTGCAGATGGGGACTGTAGCCAAGAAATTAAAAGACGCTTGCTCCTCGGGAGGAAAGCCATGGCAAATCTAGACAGCACACTAAAAAGTAGAGACATCACCCTGTCAACAAAAGTGTGTATAGTCAAGGCTATGGTCTTCCCAGTTGCAATGTATGGCAGTGAAAGTTGGACCATAAGAAAGGCTGAGCGCCAAAGAATTGAAGCCTTTGAACTATGGTGCTGGAGAAGACTCCTGCGAGTCCCTTGGACTGCAAGGCGATCAAACCGGTCAGTCCTAGAGGAGATCAACCCTGACTGCTCTTTAGAAGGCCAGATCCTGAAGCTAAAACTCAAATACTTTGGCCACCTAATGAGAAGGAAGGACTCACTGGAGAAGAGCCTAATGCTGGGAAAGATTGAGGGCACTAGAAGAATGGGACGACAGAGAATGAGGTGGCTGGATGGAGTCACTGAAGCAGTAGGCGTGAGCTTAAATGGACTCCAGAAGATGGTAGAGGACAGGAAGGCCTGGAGGAACGTTGTCCATAGGGTCGCAATGGGTCGGACATGACTTCGCAACTAACAACAACAACAACATGCTGGCCACATGACCACGGAGACGTCCTCGGACAAGTGCTGGCTCTTTGGCTTTGAAATGGAGATGAGCACCGGCCCCTAGAGTTGAAAACGACTAGCACGCATATGCAGGGGAACCTTTACCTCTACCTTAATGGATTTAATCAGGGGAATTAGGTTTTTTTTCACTGGGGAGATACAGTTTGATATTTTTCATGTCTGACCTCTGGGGAGCATAATTGATACTCTGATGACATAACATCAACTGGGAAGAGATCTGAAGTTATTTTTCCCCATCAATTTTGGGGGTTTGGATTGTTAAAATATAACATAGATGTTAACATACTCCTTGCTAAGAAAACTACATGGATGTGTCAAATTTAAATGGTGCGATCTTTGGGAGCTACATCATATGAAACTTCCAAATATTGTTCAAGGGAAGCCCCATGTAGAGCACATTGCAGTAATCAGTCTGGAGGTGACTAGAACATAAGTGACTATAAGCAGGGACTACCAATCCAGGAACAGGCACAATCAGCATACAAGACAAAGCTATGCAAAGGCCCTCGTAGCCATAGCTGCCCCCTGCTCATGGGACAAGAGTCATAAATCTAGGAGGACTTGTGCACTGGGTCTGCTTGAGGTCATGCAACCCATCCAGCACCAAAGATTGTGTAGTCCTGGAATCATCAGGTTCCCAAACACAAAACTAGTTAATCTTGTGAGAGTTCAGCTGAAACTGTTTTTTCCTATCCAGACATTTACAGCCTCCAGGCACTAAACTAAGATATTCATGACCTTGTTTAATTCACCAGAGTTAGAAATATATAATTGGCCACCATCAGCATACTAATGACACCTTACCCCCATGTGATGACCTCATGTAGATGTTGAAAAGGAGAAGAGAAACCACTGATCACTGTGGCACCACACACTGGCTGCAGATGAAACCTCTCCTCTCCTTCCCAATTATTACTGACTATAATTGATCCTAAAGGAAGGAAGTAAACCAGTACAATATCATGTTACCTACCCCCAAACCCTCTGAGCTAATCCAGAAGGGTACCATGATCAATGGCATCAAAAGCCACCAAGAGGTCAAGTAGGATGAGGTTCGATGCACTACCCCATCCCACCCATGCCAGAATTCATCTAAAGGTACAGCCAGTGCTATTTCTGTCCCATATCCAAAACCGGGTCCCAACTGAAAAGGGTCCAGATAATCTGCCATGATAAATTGTGGCCACATTCGTGTAGTTGGCTTGGTAGCAATATGGAAATAGTTGGCTACTGCCTTCTTCCAGGACACTTTTTTCTACTTTTTCTAGCTGCCACACCATAACTTTCCAGGATCTCAGAGCCATCCTCTTTGGTTTTATAGATCAGCAGGGATGGCTATGTGCACCAAATCATGCTGAAAATCATGCAACTGACACTTCAATCTCCATACAGTAAGTTTAGATAATAATGGATTTAGCTTGGGGCATAAATCACTAGCTGACTTCAGCTGTGCTCAATAAGCATACTCAGTTCCTCTATAAAAGCAACACATAATCTTCTGAATATGCATCTCAACTTGAAATATGCTATAATGGGACATTTGGAAACTCTTATCAAGGTTATTAAAAATCAAAAACATGGCAGTATGCAAAATCAGGCTTCAATCTTACTTGAGCTTGAAGTAAAACTTGTTTGGGAATATATTATTTCTTTCTTTTGACAGCATTATTTATTTATTCAAAGCTTATATTATTCTAGATAATCATATAACCCATGGTAACTTACATTTTTAAAAAATCCCAAACAATAGTGAACTTATACCATAGAATCTATGGGGGACAAAAAAAAGTACAATAAATTAAGCTGTGAAGGACAGTACCTCTATAAAGCATTACAGTGGCAAGAAGGTGACAAGCAACAGGGAGAAAGCAGAACTATTTAACTCGTTTTTTGCATCTGTCTTTACACAAAGGGAAAAAACAGTCCAACCTACCAAAACCAGTGCCATAAAAAGCAGAACAGAAACGCAAGTTAAGATAGTCAAGAAAATGGTAAGTGAGCACCTGTCCAGCCTAGACGAGTTCAAATCACCAGGACCAGATGGATTACACCCCAAGGTTCTCAAGGAACTGGCAGACGTGATCTCAGAACCGCTGAACTATATTTTTTAAAGATCCTGGAGCACTGGGGAACTACCAGAGGACTGGAAGAGAGCTGATGTAGTTCCCATCTTCAAAAAAGGGAAGAAAATAGATCCCGGAAACTACAGACCTATCAGCCTGACCTCAATACCTGGGAAGATTCTGGAAAAGATAATCAAACAACAATTCAGCGAACACCTTGATGCGAACAAAGTTATCACTAAAAGCCAACATGGGTTTGTCAAAAACAGATCATGCCAGACAAATCTTATTGCATTCTTTGACCAAGTGACAAAACTAGTGAACCAGAGGAATGCTGTAGATATAATTTACTTGGA